>NC_143152.1:22471026-22771026 GCF_041381405.1 Jatropha curcas | reverse complement strand
TATAACACCATCTCAAATTTACTCCATAAAAATAATTTCTGTAATTTCTTTAATTAATATAACAGCATAATTCACTATTCACTAATTCTCTAATTTCTCCAAAAAATATTCATTACTTACTTTCTACCCATAAAAATAATGTATACATACTCCAAAAATATTAAATAAAATATAACACATAGATAGTAATTTTTCCGGACCAAAATAATACTTATTCCCGGACCGATGGCACTATTCACAGACCGATAACTTACTATTTCAGACACAGAAAAATGGGACGTTACACAAGATATCTGTATGGCTCCATAAGGTTATAGTGAAACCGAAGTGATAAGAAAAACTGTATGAAACTGGATGAATACTGTATGCTTGGCTGCTATGCCCCATATATAATCATATCCACTCAACAGCCTGTAGCCGGAGTATCAAACTGTATGAGGTGCAGATCTGCTATCCTATGTCGCGACATAGCCTTATCTACATGGTTTCTACCTAACCTCAATGGAGCATAATGTTGGTATGTCAATAATATAACACAACATCATATTAATAGTTCATAACTTCATAATGTTTATTTGATTTCACATCATTTGCATGCTTGAATGTTGTTTTGATACATGTTCTAATGTTGTATTTGATGTTAAAATGATTGGAGGCATATAAGTGAAGCAAAGGAATACAATTTGCATTGAAAAAGAAGTCCAAAAATGCATGAAAACACAAGTCGCGAGCGCGCCTTGCAAGGTCGCGAGCGCGTAATGCACTAGATGAGAGACAGTGAGTTATCAGGCACAAGTCGCGAGCACGTACTTGAAAGTCGCGAGCGCGAGAAGTGCCAAATGAGAGACAGTGAGTTCCCAAGCCAATTTCGCGAGCGCGCGATGAAGGTCGCGATCGCTTACAAGCCAAGGGCCAAGTACGCGAGCGCGCACTTCAAAGTCGCGAGCGCGAGATGTGCCAAATGAGAGTCAGAGAGTTTGCGTGCACAAGTCGTGAGCACGCACTTGAAAGTCGCGAGCGCGAGATGTGCCAAATGAGAGTCAGAGAGTTTCAGGTGAAAGTCGCGAGCGCGTAGTTCAAATTCGCGAGCGCGAGAAGGCAACGCGAACTCGTCATGCAATTCGCGCGCGCGCTTCCAGCCTGCACTGTCTGTACTTTTTTGGTCATATCTCTCAATATACAACTCCAATTTGAATGATTCAAAAACCCATGTAAAGCTAACACATAGAGGAACAAATAACTCGTCTATGACACTTCCTAATTCCATCATTAAATGGGGTCAAAATCAAGATGAAGTTACTGGTAAAATTTCCAGCAAAACCTGTTTCAACATAAACTCAATATTCACTTCATTTATTCAATACCTCCCCTGTTCTCCCCTGTTTCTCACCATTACCAGTCCTCCCACTCAACATGAAGCAATATAGTCTCACTAGCAACACACCACACAATTCTCATGCAAAGAAAATGGAAAATAACAAGAGATATCAAACCTTCACTCCAAAAGCTTAAGCTCCTCTTTAGCTTCTTTTCTCTACACTCTTAGAACTCCTTTCACCTATAAATAAAAATTCTTATGAATTCTAAAACAATAGCACCAATTGTTTCAATTATGAACTTCAAGAATATTTACTTACTTGGATAGAAGAAAAATTGAAGTTAAGGCTTAACTACCATTAAAAGTAAGGTGGAAGAGGAAAGGAAGAAAATGAAGAAGATGAAGATAAACATGAAAATGGAAAAGTGAAAATGAGTATTACGGGTAGGCCATCAAAAATCAAGGGATTTTATGTAAAACTTCCTAAATGGTACCTCAATTGTAAACAGGCTACAACTTAATACCCAAGCTCAATCTTTTAATGCAAATCAATCCTCACCCAAGTGCTTGATCTTTTTCTCTCACTCAAGTAACTCCACTTAATAACCCATTCTACCCCAACCGGGTTTGGTTCAACTCGACTCCATGAAATGACTCGACTCAGTAGGATGTCACAAGGTCAACACTGGTGCTTCAGTCAACTTTTTCTTCAAAGTGTCAAAACTCTGTTGACACCTATCATCCCATTGAAATAGAACCTCTTTCTTCAACAATCTTGTTAATGGTGATGCAATGATGGAGAATCCCTTTACAAACCTTCTGTAATAGCCAGTTAAACCCAGAAAACTTCGAACTTCTGTGACATTCCTGGGTGGTCTCTAATCAACAATAGCTTCAATCTTCTTAGGATCTCTAATACCCTCCGATGATACCACATGTCCTAAAAAAGAAACTTCTTCCAGCCAAAACTCACACTTCCTGAGCTTAGCATATAGCTGTTTATTCCTCAGTGTCTGAAGTACAATCCGTAAATGTTTATCATGTTCAACCCTGTCTCTGGAGTAGACTAAAATGTCGTCTATAAACACCACCACGAACTGATCCAAATAGGGATGAAACACGCACTTCATGAGATCCATGAAAACTGCCGGTGCATTTGTGAGACCGAATGGCATTACTAAAAATTCATAGTGACCATATCGGGTCCTGAAGGCAGTCTTGGCGATATCTTCTTCCTTTATCCGCAACTGATGGTATCCTGACCTGAGATCGATCTCAGAAAACATGCATGCACCCTTTAGCTGATCAAACAAATCGTCGATTCGAGGCAATGGATACTTATTCTTGATTGTCAGCTTGTTCAGTTGTCTGTAGCCAATGCACAGTCTGAGTGATCCATCTTTCTTCTTTACAAATAACACTGGTGCTCCCCAAGGTGATACACTAGGTCTGATGAACCCTTTGTCCAATAATTCCTGCAGCTGAATTTTCAACTCTTTTAACTCTGCTGGTGCCATTTTGTAAGGTGCAATTGATACTGGTGCTGCTCCAGGATAAACATCTATGGTAAACTCCACTTCTCTCCTTGGTGGTAACCCTGATAACTCTTCTGGAAACACGTCTGGATAATCACACACTGTTGGTATGTCTTGTACTTTTGACTTTTCTTTCTCTACTGTCAGTGCACATACCAAGTATGCTTCACAACCCTTCTGAATTAATCTCTTTGCTGCCATGGCTGATATCACATTACCCAGAAAATCGCGTCGTTTCCTGACGACTGTAATCTCTTCCCCTACTGCTGTATATAATGTCACCCTTTTCTTTGCACAATCAACTATAGCCTGATGTCTGGATAGCCATTCCATACCCAGAATAACATCAAATTCTCTGAATGGCAATTCCATAAGGTCTCCTGGAAACTCCTTTCCATGAATAACAATTGGACATCCTTTGATCACTGTATGGGTTATTACTACATCTCCTAATGGATTAGTAACCAAAATAACCTGACTCACATGCTCAACTGCTAGCCCTTTAACCCATTGTTTCGGTATGCTGAGGTATGAATGTGATGATCCAGGATCAATTAAAGCATAAACTGTATGATCAAATAAAGAAACCTCACCAACTATGACATCTGGAGCTTCCTCATCTTCCTTAGCTCGCATGGCATAGACCCTGGCGGGAACTCTGGTATCAAGTCTGTCCACAGTCTCTGACTGCTGTCTTTGCCCTCTAGAGATCTCACCTCTACCTCTGCCTGCTATGAACTGTGTAGGAACTTTTGCCCTCTTAGGACAGTCCTTCTTCTGATGGTCTGATGCTCCGCATGTCCAGCATTTACCAGTCACCATCCAACAATCTCCACCATACCGTCTGCCACAATGCTCAAAAGGTGGAAAAGTATAACCGGCTGACTCTGCACCTCTACCGGTGCCTCTACCAGCTCCTCTGCCTGAACCTCGACTACCACCGGCAGAACTAGCCACGACTGATACCGCTGGCGCGTTAGCACCCCTAGCTGTGCCTTGGCTAAAGGGAGGCCTAGAACTAGCTGAAGTACTAGCACCTCTGAATCTCTTGCTCTCTGACGGATATGTACTGGGTGCACTCTGAGTCTAGTCTCTCTTCTGCTGAGACCGCTGGCGTCTTGTACTATTTTGGGCATATCTTTCAATTGATAAGTCCAATTGAGGTGATTCCAAAGCTCATAGACAGCTAAAACATAAAGGAACAAATAACTCTTCTATACCATGTCCTAATTCCATCGGTACACAGGTTCAAATTCAGGTTGAAGTTACTGGTTAGTTTTCCAACAAACCTGTTTCTTATACCTTAGGCAGAATAGAATGTCAGTTGCAGAATATGAAAGAGAATTCACCAGACTTAGCAGGTATGGTGACCGGATAGTGGCTACAAAGGCCGAGAGGTATAAAAAGTTTCAGGAAGGCCTGAACGATGAGATTCAGATGGGAGTGGTAGCTTCCAGATTCAGAGAGTTCTCAGCTTTGGTAGAGGCAGCTCAGGAGATAGAGCGAATTCTTATACCTTAAGCCTCTGTGATGAACTTTTTCTTGAATTCATCCAAAAAGAATTGCCAGGTACGCTGTTCTGCTGGTACTCTCTGCTGAACAGTATGCCACCATGTGTATGCCTCATCTATCAGCAATGACGCAGCACAAATCAACTTGTCCTCTAGTGTACACTGTAACTGCTCCAGGACTCTCAAAGTACCATCTAACCAATAATCAGCTATCTCTGGACTGTCATCCTTGCTAGCTCTGAATTCTTTTGCACTGTATTTTCTTATCTTTTCTAGTGGGGGCTTCCTTTCTCTGTCTACTACCATTGGTGCCTGAGGTACGACCCCTGCAATCTGTCTAAAAGTATCTGTAAGTTGTTTTAACAGTACCTCCTGACCTGGTGCCACTGGAGCCTCACCCTCCACTACTCTGGAGGCATGTGACTCGCTCTCACCTTCCTGTGACATACTCCTAAAAGAATAACAACTGCTTAGTTCATTAGGGTAGTCATGGCATGTACACTATAATGGCATATGCATGCAAGCCTGAGGAAATAAACTACGCTCTGATACCAAAATTTGTAACATCCCTTCCCGGTTCACCCATAAATCCGAATGAACCAAACCGAGACGCTACAAGCTGGTTGAACCTATGTCCTTTCAGGCTGATATCCTTATGTATGCTGAATAATATATCATGCTGTAGCTTTTTACATTAGTAAAATATAGATATGTACTTAATATGTATAAGACATTATACTAGTTTCCAAAATGAAATGGGCCCAACTATGTGCCCTGTACATGCCATGATAAGTATAGACAGAACCAAAATATCAAAATGAATAGCTACCTTGAAGACTGGGTCTTCCAACGATGAACTGCAACAGTTGTACAATGACTCTCTACGGTCCAGACCTAGAACCTTCGAGTTAAAACAAGTAACTCGCTAAGCAAATAAAGCTCAATGGATATCTCAACTTAATAAGAAATAAATAAATAAACATGTAATCACACATATCAATATACTTTCATGATCTTACCTGCTGTTCATTATGTTGTATGAATTATGCAATTTTTTTTATTAAACATCGTATAATTTAGAAATAACACAATTTCATAACTGTATGGCTCTATAAGGTTACAATGAAACCTAAGTGATAAGAAGAACTGGATGAAACTAGATGAATACTGTATGGCTGGGCTACTATGACCCCTATATAAATCATATCCACTCAACGGCCTATAGCCGGAGTACCAAACTGTATGGGGCACAGATCTGCTATCCTATGTCGTGACATAGTCTTATCTATGTGGTTTCCACCTAACCTCAGTGGAGCATATTATTTGTATTTCAATAATACAATAAACATATTAAATTATTCATGAAAGTCATAAACCAGTCTGTTTACCTGTATGCTATCTCATTCTGTATGTTTCTAACCTGTTTCATGCTTTTTTTCGTAGACAAATACAAGTAACATCTAATGAGTAATAATGCAAACAATTGAGAACTTACATGTAAGGTAGAAACAATTGATAAATTGCTAGGGCAGCCTGTACATGTGTCACAAATTCTAGCATAACTCTTTCTTCTTAAGTCCAATTCAGGTATTTCTAAATTCTATGGTTAGCTAACACATTAGGGTAAAAATATGTCTTCTATCACTTCTCTGAAATATGTGGGTAAAGGAGTCAAATAGTGAGCTAAAACAGCAACTTCCAGTCTGCCCAGCTGTTGGTTTTCATTTTGCACAATTTATACTATTTTGGGCATATCTTTCAATTGATAAGTCCAATTGAGGTGATTCCAAAGCTCATAGACAGCTAAAACATAAAGGAACAAATAACTCTTCTATACCATGTCCTAATTCGATCGGTACACAGGTTCAAATTTAGGTTGAAGTTACTGGTCAGTTTTCCAACAAACCTGTTTCAGCATGATTTCAATATCCAATGCATTTATTCAATGCATCCCATGCTTAATCAACATTCTCAAACCTATTACTCAACATTCAGCAACATATCTTATCACTATCATCACACTACACATATTCTCATGCAAGAAAATTTGTTAAACTAAAAGAGATATCAAACCTTCCACCAAAAGAGCTTTAACTCTTCTTCTTAGCTTCCTTTTGCTTCTACCTTTGAGTTCACCTCTCCTATACATAAGAACTCTTATGAATAATCTAAAATATCACTAAATTATGAAATTCAAGAAATTCTACTTACTTGGATAGAATAGAGGTTGAATTTAATGCTTGACTACCATTACTATTGATGAAGATAAAGATGAAGAAGGTGGAGAAAAGAAGATGAGTCAAGGAGATGAAGGAGATGAAGATAAAGATGAAGAAGGGAAAGTGAAATGGAAGTCTCGGGGAGGCTCCAAAATATCATTGATTGTATGTGTAAAATTACCAAATGGTACCTCAATTGTCACTAGGTTACAACTTAATACCTAAGCTTTATAGTTTAGTGCAAGTAAGTCCTAATCCTTATACTTTGATCCTTTTGTTTTATTTAAGTAAGTCCACTTCTTATCATTATTATAGTAAATCCCATACTACCCCACTCATGACTCTACTGGCTCGAACTGGGTTTTGGTTCAGCCCGACTCAACTCGACTCTATACAACGATTCGATACAGTAGGATGTCACAGTTTTGGTGTTTATGGATAGAAATGATAGATTAAGTTTTTTTTTTTAATTTTTTTACCAGTTAGACCACTGTATCTTTGATTTTATATGAAATGAAGACTTTATTTAAAGAAATTGAGTGGCTAAAATAATTATAATAGTACATTAAATTAGCAGTTAATGAAAGTAATAAATAAGCTATATTGCATAAATATGAAGTTTGATTACATATTGCCTTAAAAAAGGTTGCATATAAAATTCCAGTTACATATCCAAAATGAAAGAGTTACATAATTTCCCCACTGTTTGCTATATATTTGCATCTAGTTGTTTGTCCATCTATCTCCCTATATGCACAAATAAACTAAAAATTTTCAACATCACATATTTTCAACAACTAAAAAGAACTAATAGTACACAAACTTAACAACCAAAAAGAACTAACAACATCACATAATTCTAACAACACAAAACAAAAAACAGGGTATATGTCCAAAAAGATCCCATACCCGCTTTTTGCACATAATGCAGCTGCTACTCTTCTGCAAGCAGGAGTGAGTACAGAATATCTAATTAGTGGGGGCAATATATGAAAGTAATAATTTAGCAGGGGCAAAAGATAAAAACTGATGGAGTAAATATAATTTAACATAGTTATATACACTAAAATGTAAAAAACCATAAACTAAACCGTAAAAACCAGTGGGGGCAAGTGCCCCTATTGCCCCCATTGTACATCTGCCCTTATCTGTAACAGGTCTTAAAGGTCCTCATTCTATTGTTGATGCAGAACTTTTATGTTGCCTACCCACCCTCTGTATGAAATGAAAAAACAACTAGTATTATATGCTAACCTTAACCTAAAAAATTAAAAATTTACATTAAATTACCTGAGAAGGAGATGGCCCATCACAAGTTCTGATGTTGTGTCCTGGCTAGCCACATCTCTTGCGTCTGATTATGGCTGCCTTAATACTGACAATCACAGCAAGTGCTTCACCTTATTGTCTTATCCTTATTTGTTTAGAACTTCCATGCTTTCTTTTTAGATTTGGTGGAAGAATTTTATCACTTTCACTTTGAGGTTCAAAGTTGATTTCTGGAATTGGATGAATAATGCCTCTATATGCTTTAATGTCTTTGGAGATGGAGAAGTAAGGATCACAATAATCCTCTATGTTAATTCTTTTATACCCTAAATGGCCAGACATGCATGTTTGCAAGGGATACCTGACAAATCCCACCATTGGCAACTACAAGTTCTTTGAACCAAATCTACAACAAATGCATATGCACCCTCCACGATCTCAAACTCATTTGTGCTACTAGGTAACATCCTACACTTCTTGTTTTCCATAATCCTCTTAATTTCTTTCAAATAGTTTGGAGTAAGTTTCCTTTCCCGCGTAGATACTCTCTCTAGCCTCTTATGCAAACACACCATGCACTTCTTCCTCAGACATTCCAATAGATTGACAATAGGCATCACTCTAAGTTTTCAAACACAGATATTAAAAGACTCAATCATATTGTTGGTGCAGTCATCACTCTTCACATAGGTCTTATGAGCATGTCTTGCCCATTGATGTAGAGGTGTCTTGAGAAGCCATTCTAAAGATTTGCCATTTTGAAGTTTTCCTATGTTTTTAGAATGATATTAAACTCCTGAATGAAAGTTGCCTTTGCAGTAGCCCAATATTCCTTCCTCAGAGTCAGTCCAGGGAATTCCTTTTTGAAATTCATGAAAATATGCCTGCAGCAGAATCTGTGAATTGAATTTGGGAATTATTTTTTCACAACTTCCACAAGTCCCTGCTAGGTTAACAAAAACAAAAAAAGGCATTATACTCTAATATAGAAGAACAATAATTCAAGCTGACAATGACTTATTTTAGATATACATTTTTGCCTATCTAACATAAAGATTTATGGTTTCTCCTCCATAGCTATCTCAATACATTATACCAAACAATCAAGAAAGAAACTCCACGAGGAATGATTCTCAACTTCAACCATAGCCCATGCAATAGGTAGAACACCCTTGTTCCCATCTAGGGTAACTGCAGCTAGAAATATTCCTCCATATGAACCTTTCAAGTGACATCCAGCTAGGCCTATGAAAAGCATGTATCTCTTTTAGTAAGCCCATCCCTCAATGCCTTGAAGGATATAAATAGTCTGCCAAAAGTAAAAGGGGTATTGCCATTGATAAAAGTTCCTTCATTATACTTTTATAAAGCCTCACATTGTCTTCTAATGTGATTATAACTCTCTTCGTGATCTCTACCCACTTCCAACTTTGCACTGCTTCTTACTTTATAAAGCCGTCATAATTTAGGTTCAATGCCCAACTTTTTGCTAAGCCCACTTTGCCTAAGTTCCATGCTCATCTTAAAATTAGAAGAAAGTTAGACCATAAGCTTGCTCTTAATCCATTTTGTGTTTACATTAAGGTTTTCTTTCCCAAGAGACTTCACACAAACATGTTCATCTTGAAGGGTTTTCATCATAAAAGTCACTTGGTCAGCTAAAATGGAAGCATACAACCTCTATTTATAACCATTTACCTTACAAGTCATAGTAAACCCATCCTATCTTTTTTGTCCCATTTAATTACATAACCACCTTTGATAGCATAGTCCCTTATTGCCACTCTTAAAACTTTAACACCACTAAGAACTTAGCCAACTTCAAACTTAACATCTCCTGTCTTTGATGGGACATACTTATTTGCATCACATTCTTGAATAGGTCCCTTCTCTTCATGCATGTAGGTGCATTTTGACTATCATTTTCACCCTCACTATTCGATAACTCTATGTTTACTCCAGAGTCCACATCACTGTATGCATTCCGTCATCACATCAGCATCACACTCAACAAAAGGATCCACAACCTCTCCAGTATGAATTGTAGATTCTGGTACATGTCTTCTAAATCAGCAACACATAGTTCATCATCTTCACTCTCAGTCCATCCATAGTCATCATCTTCACTATCATCTTCACCATCTTTTAATAAAGGAGTAGGTGTAGTAGGAGTCATTCTTTGCCTAAAGGAATATTTATATGATGGCTGAGTTGGGTTTTCATCAAGATTGGGCCTATGGCTTAGACCTTTTTAGTATTAAAAAATTATTTCAATGGGATTCGTACTAGGGCCTAGGCCCACATTGGCCCTCTCATTTGAATTTTCAAACCTTCCCCTTCTATTGCTATCACTACCATTTTCAAAATTTCCATTTCCCCTACCCCTTGCCATGCTTGCCTACCCTTACACTACCCCTTTTACCTCTTCCTCTTCCAATACCACGACCCCTGCCCATGTTAATCATCATGTTCCTTCCCCTTTGTGGCATCCAATATCCATTTCTAGATTGCTCTTGCATCAAATTGCCTCACACATTTGAATTAAATATAGTAGTGCTTCCTATCCCTCTCCCTCTTTCCCTTTGCCCCTGCTTGAACCAACATTTCCTACATTTTTTCTTTTTATTCATTGTTTTCCATACCTCCTATATTGCCCCTATCACCCTCAATACTAATGTGCCCTTCACTAGAGTTTTGATTTCCATCCCCAACCTAACTCTGCTCTCCCATTTCAACATTCCCCATGTTTCCTGGTGCAAATGTTTCTTCTCCACCTTCATTACCTCCACTATTACCCAAATTTTTTTAGCAACTTGACTTAGCACATCAACACCACTATTACCCACATTATTTTCACTAACCTAACTTAGCACTTCAACAACACTATTACCCACATTGTTCTCAACAACTTGACTTGGCCCATCAACAACAAGTAGAAAATGTTGCACTATGACCTTAATTTTTTCTTCAATACTATCATTATATATTTCAAACATTAACATCACATCATCATCATTGTCAATCCCAAAAGCTACACCGCATACAAGCTCTATAAAACTTGATTCTATACCAAAAAGCTCATAGATATTGGTGAGTAGGATGATATAGGAGTACCTTTCAAGATTTACATTGCCAATGGTTCCCTGTCGCCCTTCATATGTAACGAAAAGAGTGTAATATGGTGGTAGAGCCATACTAGAACAAAAAACAGAGCATCATGATCTAGAAAATAAACAGACACAAAACCCTAGCATCTTAACTCATTCAATTTCAAATCGCAAGCAAATAAAAAACAAAACGCATCAAACAAAATAACATGACAAAATGAACTCCAAAACTAAAAATTTGAACTTTAATAACAAACTTATTAAATAGACCAATGAACAAAACATATCTCTTAGATGACCATTTTCCTTCACCTGTAGCCTTAAAGTAAACAACTTTCGAATGCACAACTCTTTCCTAAATTGAACTCCCACAAATTTCCCTTTCTTTTGATCCTTAGCGTGGAAAAAAAAAATTGAGAGCTTTTCGTTCGTTAGAAGAAGAAGACAAAGATGGAGAATGGAAAACTGGACAATCCTTTTCTGTCCAATGCTTTCTTTTGCCTATTATCAATACGACGTAGTGTGGGGTATAGGACATTCTAGACTTTTCAGAACAACTTAACGGCTTCTTGGCTAAAAAATAAATGGAAGGACTACAGAGTGCAATGGAATCAATATGCAGGGATATTTTAGTTCATTTAAAAAAAAAAAAAAAAAAAAAAAAAAAAAAAAAAAAAAGAAAAGAGGACAGACTAGTAATTCATGGTCAAATATAGGGATGTAAATAATCCTCTTTTGAAAATGGAGGAAATTCAAAGGTGTATTTTCGTATTAGGCCTTAATTTTTTATACATTAGAAAACCAAAAGAATTAGCTAATAAAACTTTGTTTGAGGTGTAAATATAACAAAATGAAAACTTTGTTTGGGCTACCAAAACCTAACCTGCCTGACTACCATTGGCGGAACAGAGATTCTCCATTGATTCCAGAAATTTCTATCACTTTCAAAAGGGATTACAGACAACTTACAAGACTAAAAGTGACATAAATTAAGGGTGACATCGGTTCTATTTTGATTCCGATTAGAATAAAAAATTATTAAAAATAAAATTATGGAACTTTTTATGAAGAGAATCAAACCAATTGAATTTTTTATAAAGATTTGATATGATTTTCTTTTTTTTCATTTTGGTATTTAATTCTTTTTTTTTTTTTCCACAAACAAACCAACACAACCAAAATAATTGTTGAAAACAAACTAAATATTTACATTCCGATTTGGTTCAATTCACTTTATTTTAGTTCAGTATAAGAACATTAAATTAAATTGAAATAATTAAAAATTCAGGTTTTTAAATCAAAACTGAACTGAGTATTCAAATGGACCAAACCAAATTCTGAGATAAGGGGTTCAATTTGACTTTTCAATTAAAACCAAATAATGCTTACCCATACATAAGGCTTAATACTGTATCTGTAAAGGCCAGGCACAAGAAAATAACAAATCAAATGAATAATCCCTACAAAATCTGTATGACAAATGCATTATAAATCTGTTGATTGTCTTTAGTCTTTAGGATTTGCATTCAGGACTGCAAATCCTTTTTCTGAAAAATACAAGCCCCCAATCCAAAGGAAAAAATAAAAAAATGAAAAATATTAGCCCCCCATTATCGAGGTAGCGAAATCGAGCTCAAGCCTTCGGCATTCCTACTTCATGTAGCCTAAAATTGACTTAATTTCATCTAACTGTATATCCACAATGCTCCATTGTCCACTGTGCTAGCAGCTTTTGCTTTCTCCATCCTGCAATTCTACACAGAATTATCTGAAAGAAAAATATGAAATTTGTCTAGAGCAAGAGTTGCCGACATGGTATCCACAGAATTGTTTAACCAAAAAAAATTAATTAAAGCAACTGTCTGTGTGCATCAGAAAGAAAATCAAGTCATTTTTAATTCATACGGTCGCAAGGCTTATCCATAATCACAAATCAGTGCAACATTTTTAAGTGTACAACTCTATCAATCCTAATGCAAGTCACTTTTCTTGTAATAATCAAGTTCCCCTTAGTAGCTCATAGTTTGATGCTTCCCAAATTATATATCACATGGTTTTGATACCAAAGTAACAGTATCTACTAAATAACCACTACAGTCAATGTAAGACTGGGGTTGAACTTTTTGGTGCTTGGTTAGCTAGGAAGAACAAAATCACTCAACCTCTTTATCCAATACAAAGAAAGTTTGAAGTCCCAAGCAGAATTGGAAAAACCTTGCCTAAATGATATATTAAGGATATTATTATGTCCACTATACTTAGTAGAAAATTAACAAATGAATCAAACAAAATGTTGTTCATTTCCGGGGGAAAAATTGTGAACAGAATGCGAAGTGCAATTTCTTAGTAAAAAAGTTCCCAACAAAAGCCTAGAGAAGATTGTTGGTGAAGGTCCATCTACCATTGGTATTGGTGCTGTTGTTGAGAAAAAGACTTCCTTAAACATGTAAATTAGATCCATTAAAGATAGATAAAATCCCAAAGAGCTAAACTATTTCAAGTTGCCTCTTGCAACCTGTAAAACAATGCTGTTTGAAAAGCAATTTTCAACCTCAATGCCACATAGACTAACATCATTTCTAACTTGAAAAAAATGAAGAAAAACTAAAGGTTTAAATGCAATTTAAAGTAAGGAAATTAAAGTATGCATATCAATGCATAAAACGGATAGTAACACTGAAGAATTTTATGGAAAAAATTTGCTCTCTCCAAGATAACTCCCTGTCTCTTTAAAGGAATTCTACAATGTTATCAAGTAAATAAACTCTGTGCTACAATTGAAACTCATGACAGATTACTACTACTAAATATGACAGCCAATAAACATGTTTAGCTTATTGTTTGCAGTACCAGAGATAATGCTATGCAGAAAGGTTGACAAACTCTCTAGACTACTTGTTACAAGGGAAACGAACTTTTTTTAACAACTCATGATCAAGGCTAAAGGGCTGAAAAAAACAGCTCTCCGCCATTCTGCTGATATTTATGGTTATCTACTCAGTATTCCTTCACATAATCTCCACTGCATTCTTTTGTGCTGTTCTATTACATATGACACCACTTACCCAAGAATTGAGTCACTTGCAAGGACATGGAAAACACAAAGTATAATCCTTTTGCACCAATCAAAGTATTATTAATATGCAAGTGCAGAACTACTGAACAGGAAGGGGCTTCTGCCAAGCAGCATTTTGTAACCCAATGGCATCCACCAAAAGTGTGTTCTCTTATCATCGAATTACTTTATGGTTCTTATATGTATTGCCGAATACTTGCTACATTAGTTCTGTATGTAGTTGTGAGGCAAAAGACTCCCCCACCCCCACAAAATAATTTTACAGTTATCAAAAAGCATCTACCACAATTTTGAATGCACATGTCAAAAACAAATTTTTCTTGTTAACACTTGCTATGTGATTTTCTTAGATGTTCCTCTGATTATTAATGCATCCCAGGATCTCCATTTTTCTATTAACAATAATGCATTGATTAAAAATTTATTATATTATCATTTTAAACTTAAATAAGTAATAGAATTCTCAGAATATATTCATTTATTTATGTACAGTGCACTAGTTAGAAGCATTGCCAATTTGTTCTGTTTCGCATTTTTGTTAGGCTGCTCTTTTGCAAACTGTGTTTGTAATATTTAAAGCACAAATCATGGTTGAGAAAAGCTAGGTTTTTTAGTTTCTTAAAATATGGTTTTCTAAAAGTAATTTTAAAGAAAATTAAGCAGGTAAAAAAAAAAAACAAAATGTACTTCAGATGTACAAATATTTTTCATAGAAAAGTAAAAAAAAATTGAGTTATTAAAAATAGTATTATATGTTATTTGCGACATTAAGAGGTTTTATGAAAGCATCTTAAATTGAAGTTCAATATGTGATACAAAATTTCTCCAAAAGAATACAATTCAGACTATAAAGGAGATACTTTTTGGTTATCTTGTTACTTTTTACACCTATTCAAGTAATAATGGTCCAAATATCTCAATCCTTGCCTCCATATATAAGTATATGTGGTATAAAAAGTATATTATCATTATAATCAAAGTTTTTAATACCTCCTCCCCCTACCGTCTTTATATAAACACTAATACAGTAGTACCCTTTTGCACAAGTTGATTACTGTCTTATATGATTTATTTCCTTTATTGTAAATTTCTCACATAGCTGTAGGTTTATGAGTACATATACTAGGTTTTTGCGTATATTTATGCCAAGATGTAAGTCACAAATGCATAAGAAATAGAGAATCAATTTCTCCCAAAAACCTAACCTCTGATAATTCAACATGGTATCAGAGCTATGCTAACCTTTTTTTCAGTTACGAAAGAGAGAGAAAATCAGTAGAGAGAGAAAACCCTAGGTTAGGTCAAGCCTATTGCACCCTTAGGATGGAGACTGAGTTGTCACCGCCCCCTCTAGGTGGATGAGCTACTGCCGACCATACCCAAAATTCGGCAGCCATCCGACGAGGCATGTGGGCCCACATACCACCAGAAATTTCTAGAGCTTTTTGCAGCTTATCTCATTAATAGGATGCCTCTTAAAGACACTGAACCTTAAAAGCCCTATAGCACCCTCACAGGGTAATACCTCATATACTTTTCCTCCAAAAGTATTTGGTTGTGTTCGTTTTGTTCATCCTACGCATGGAGGCAAGTTAGAACCTAGAGCTTTGAAATGTGTATTTGTTGGTTATTCTACTACTCAAAAGGGTTATAAGAATTATCATTCTCCAATCCAAAAATGCTTTGTGAGTATGGATGTGGCCTTTAGAGAGTTTGAGCTTTATTTCTTCCTAGCTACTCTTCAAAGGAAGATTAGGATAGAAGAGAAAGCTCCTTTAGCTCCTACGTCTGTATATGTTTCTGAACAATTTGCGAATCTAAACACTAGTAATGAGCATGAACAAAAAAAAGGTAGACTTGACATGCCGGATTTAAAGAGGCACAATCGAAGAGAGAAGGTTAATACCATCACGCATGATACACCTGGTCAACCGTCAGCTCTCTGCAATCAGCTCCTGAAAAACCATTTGTTGAGTCTTCTATAACTCCTGATTCTAATTCTGATGCAATTCCTTTAATATTCCTAACTTTGGACCTGTCTTTGATGATGTTGATCTTCCCATTGCTCTATAAAAGAGGTTAGAACTTGCACCAAACATCCTATATCCAATTTGTTTCTTATGACTCTTTATCTCCTTCCTATAGAGTCTTTGTATTGTCTGTTTCTTTTGTTTCTATTCCACAAAATTGGCAAGAAGCATATCAAGATCCAAAATGGAAAGCATCAATTGCGAAGGAGATGAAAGTTTGGCAAAAAATGAAACTTGGGAACTTGTTACTCCATCAGGGAAGAAACCAGTGGGATGCAAATGGGTGTTCACAGTAAAACACAGGGCAAATGGCACAATTGAAAGATATAAAGCCAAATTAGCAGCAAAGGGATTTACTCAGACTTATAGGGTGAACTATCGAGATACTTTTGCTCCAGTTGCAAAGATGAACACTATTAGAGTCATGTTGTCCTATGCAACCAACCTGGATTAGAGCCTGCATCAATTTGATGCAAAAAAATGCTTTTTTGCATGGTGATCTAGAAGAAGAGATGTACATGGATATTCCCCCAGGTTTTGATGATGAGAAAACCAAAGGTAATATTCGCAGATTGAAGAAAGGCGTTGTATGGGCTGAAGCAGTCACCTAGAGTATGGTTTGATAAATTCAGTAAGGCCATGATTTCCTTTGGGATTTCTCAAAGTAAAAATAATCATACCTTGTTCATCAGACACTATAATGGTAAGATCACTTTACTAATGGTCCATGTTAATGATATGGTTGTGACTGGAGATGAGGAGGAAGAGATTGCTCGCTTAAAAAAGTTGTTGGCTCAAAAATTTGAGATTAAGGACTTGGAAAGTCTAAGATACTTTTTGAGTACAGAAGTTGCTAATCAGATAAGGGGATCTTTCTTTCTCAAAGGAAATATATCCTGAATCTCTTGAAAGAAACTAGCATGTTGAGTTGTAAACCAGCTGACTCTCCCATCGAAGTTAATCACAAGTTACAAGCAAGAATGGGAGCACCGGTTGACTTGGTTCAATATTAGAGATTAGTCGACAAATTGATTTATCTCTCACATGCTAGACCTGATATAGCATATGCTCTAAGTCTAGTTAGTCAATATATGCATGATCCTTATAGTTCTCATCTTGAAGTTGCCTTTCGCATTAAAGATATCTAAAGTCTGCTCTAGGAAGAGGTCTACTTTTCTCTAAGCATTGTCACCTCAAAACATAAGCCTTTACTAATGTTGACTAGGCTAGATCCTCCAGATAATAGGAGATCAACTTCTCGTAATTGTACCTTTGTTAGAGGAGACCTAGTTACTTGGAAAAGTAAATAGCAGGCTGTAGGAGCACATTCGAGTGCATAATCGGAATATAGAACTATGGCTCAAAGGGTTTGCAAATTCTTATGGCTAAGGAAGACAATGGAAGAATTGTGAATGCCGAAAAGGAGAAGGTTCGACTTTGATCTGTGATAACAAGGTTGCCATTAGTAGGGATAGAAGCGGGGCGGATACCTGCGAATTTTGAACCACCCATACTCATATCCGTTTAAAATTTTATTACCCATATCCGTCCCAAATTCATTTAAATATCCATCTAAGTACCCATATTCAAACCCGTTTAAAATTTTACTATCCGTATCCGTCCCAAACCTATTTAAAGTAGCCCTTAAACGGATAGGTCATCTGCAAATTTTAAATTATCTAAATCCAAATTTTTTTAAATTATTTTTCACTAATAAATGGGTAGGGTACCCACGAGTAACTGTGGTGAAAATCGTTTATTATAGTGGGTAATAGGTAACGGGTACCCAAAGTCTAATACAAGTATCCTACCCGTATCCGTTGTAGATAGTAATTTCACTACCCGTATCCATCTCAAACTCATTTATAACTATCCGTACCCTCATTAAACGGATCAGAGTGGAGCGGATACCCGTCTAACTTTCATCCGTAGCGATTAGTATTGGGTACCCAAAGTCTAATACTCGTACCCTACCCGTATCCGTTGTAGGTAGTAATTTCACTACCCGTATCCATCTCAAACTCATTGATAACTATCCGTACCCTCATTAAACGGATTGGAGTAGAGCGGATACCCGTCTAACTTTCATCCCTAGCCATTAGTATTGCTCAAAATCCTGTTTAATATGATCGGACAAAGCATATAGAGATTGATAGACATTTCATCAAAGAAAAAACCATCCAGGGTATTTTGAAGCTTACTCGTGAAACTTCGGATAATCAGATTGCAGATGTTCTTACTAAAGGACTTAATAGCAAACAATTCCACAATTTGGTTTGCAAGTTGGGAATGTGCAATACCTATGCACCAACTTGAGAGATAGCGTTGACTTATATGTTCTTACATGATTTATTTCCTTTATCACAAACTTTCTATATAGTTGTAGGTTTATGTGTATACGTACACCTACATGTAAATCACAAATACATAAGAAACAGAGAATTAATTTCTCCCAAAAACCTAATCTCTGATAATTCAACAATTAGAAAACAAAGTTAAACCTTTTTGCACCAAGTCTTAATAACCTCCAGCAAAGGCGTAACAAACAAACCAATGATTCAGTGTTCAAGTTAATAAAACATAGTATATACTACGATGGTAAAAGCATCATTGGAAATGAAACTCACGTGTATTTAATCGAGATAAAATGACAAGGAGCTTAGTGAATTTCAATCCTCATCTTCCTCCAATAGCTTAGAAGGGAAGCACATTCTGAGAACAAAGCACAAAGAACCACATCAAACATTCTAACCATAATTCTTCATGTACATATGCAGCAGCCAGTTTTCAGATTAAATCAAGTGTCCATAATTGTTACCATCAATGGAGCAGAATCATTCATTTCCACATCTAACACTGTAAGGTTGATCAACTTTAGACAGACTGTTACTCATACTCAGCAGTTGAGGCTGAAGTTCTCGGGTCGGCAGATTCCTGCCCACTATGATAAAGGATCAGACTTCAATCCAAATTGAATAATTAAAAAAGTGAAAAAAACAAAATCAAATTAACACATGAGGATCTTTGTTTTTAAAAAATTTAACTAAGAGATCCCTAAATTATGGTTCTATCAACACTTTGGTCATTTCGTCCAAAAGGTAGTAACATGTCAACATAATCATAAGTTAGAGTTCTCATACTTAGCTGGACTATAATCTAGGAACCAATTTTATATTTTTCCACCTTAAAGACACTTTTTGTTTTTTTTTTTGTTTTTTTTTTTTTTTTTTTTTTTTTTTTTTTTTTTTTTTGTTACAAGATCAATTTCATCTTTTCTCCATTAATAATATTTTGGACGGAAGAACCAAAGTATTAATAGAGTCATGATTTATAACTTCATAGTTAGTTTTTAGAAACAGAGACCAAATTATATTTTTCCTTTAAAAAAAATACCCACATATACACAATTCATACCTTCCATTATGGTTTGATGATTTTCACTTGTACCCTTCTCTAAATCAGAATTTAATGACCGGGCAAGCCGTTTAACACGATTTAATCTTAACCCTTTTAAAGGCACACCTGAACCAGAGTCTCGAACGTATAAGCTTTGTATTAAAACCAGCACAAAAAGTTAAAAGAAACTTATGTGCTTATAATATAATTCATAAATATAAAGGAAAAACTTACAACTGGAATTTGCATTTTCGTTTCCTTTAATGATCAAATCTACAGAAATGCTGTGATTATTATTAGAAATACCCACAGGATCATCAAGTGATCTCGCCAGATGTTTCAAATGGTTTAAACGCAATCTTCTAGGTACTATTGCTAATTTATTGGCAGGAATTTCCAAACCTAAATAATGATTAAATCAAATTAAATAAATAACTATCAATCATCTGTAGATATTCTATTGAGAAAAAAGAGTAGGGAAAATCAAAAGAAAGAAAGAAAAACTCACCTATACAATTACTGTGCCCTGAAATGAGACCAGTGTTGCATTGGGCACTAACATTAACATTTGAGACGGAAAATATTGGTGCGTATTCCTCAATTTTGATAGGGGAGACGGAATTGGTGATAATGGTGCTGGTGACAGCGGCTGTTTTCTGGTTGAATCGAGGGTCTAAGCGGGCATTTTCAGCTCTCTGACGACGGAGTTGGTAGTTTCTACGCCGTCTAGCGAGATGCTTTTCCCTCTCTTCAACACTCATAGATTGTCTTCTTTGCCTATCCCTAATACGACGCCGTTCTCTCTCTTGCTCCTTCTGCAAGTTCCTCATCAATGCCCTCTGCGATCCCTCCTCCATCATAATCATTTAAGGAAATTAATTTTTTAAAAAAAAACTTGATATAGGTAAATTGAAGTGGGTCTCAATGGAAATTGAGAAATTGGTGGCAAATTAGCCAGAAGAGCGAGAAATTTAACGCCATAAAAAACATCAAATGAAGAGGAAGAGGAAGAGGCGAAGACGAGGAGGAATAATAATAATATGGACCGCTAACTCGCGCTTTTGGACCGAAACCTCTGCTTCTACTGTCAATTTTACGACCGCCAATCTTTTACTATGCTCAAACTAAACCAACTATTCCGTTTTATCCTTAAAAAAAAAATTTATATATATATATATATATATATATATATATATATATATATATATATATTTCACTGTCAAAGTATACATCGGTTTTAATGGCTTTTAAGTTTTAACTATTAAGAATTTATTATTATTGATTATCACGAATTTATTAGTTTTAACTATTAAAAATTATTATATCAAACTTTGTAATTTGAAATTATTGAGTTTGTAACGATGTCTTTTTCTTGTTTTTAAGTATAATATTACCTTTCTCTATTTACAAATTAATAGAATAATTTTTATTTATATTTATTAAGTATGTTCTAGCAATTATAGGAAGTTCAATCTAATTCTAAATAGGAAATTATTAAAAATTTTAGTTTTATTAGTTGAAAAATAAAGCTCATTTAATTATTAAAGATTTTAATTTTCTATTTAAATATAAATTTTATTGAATGAATTAATAAATTATATTATATATTATATAAGATATATATGGTAAGAATATAAAAATTTAAGGATTTTAATTTTATTAATTGAAAATAAAGCTAGTTTAATTATTAAGATATAAATTTTTTATTTAAATATAAATTTTATAGATAAAATAATAAATTATATTATATCAGATATAAGATATATAAGTAAAACGACCCGAAAAATCCTTTTTAAAACTTTTTCATTTAAAAATATAATCATAAAACCTAACCAATGAAATCAACGGAAAAATAATTTACTAATACTAAATCGGACCTGTAAATCAGCCTAAATTTTTCGAAAACCAAGCGAAAAACTAGAAAACTAAGCAAAATCGGGTCAAATCTCTTATTTGAGCCAAATCGGTTCGAATCAAACCAAAATGGCCCAGAGAATTCTAGAAAGCCATTTTCTTTTTTTTTCCCTTCTTCTTTGCCAGCAAAGGGCGCGCATTCTCTACGCCTCCCGTTTCCGGTCACCACTCAACGAGAGCGAGGTGGCGTTCTACTCGTCTGGTGCTGCGGGTCTCGTCTCCGGCCTCCTCTCACGCGGAAAGAGCTTCCATTGGCGCGAAATGGAGCCGTTCTTTCTTGACAGTTGGCGTTCATCAACTTCCAGCGATTCACGCCGTTGCCGGTGATTGCAGGGTGAAAGGGGGGCGCCGATCGCTTCATCTCCTCAATGCGATGGTTTCTCCTCCATCAATCATGGCAATGGAGCTCAGAAAGGGAATCCGCCATGGACGGAAGCTCCAAGCACCTGTCAAGTCCAATCCGGCCAGTTAGAGGTCCCATCTCGCTTAATTGACATCAGAAATGGAACCATTAGCGAAATTTGATTGGAGTGGTGGTGTCCTTGCAAAATTCTGGGCAATCTAAAAAAGGATGAAGAAGATGTTGGTGGAAAGATATAATTTCATTAATCTGCACACCTCAATTTATACAGATAAATAACGTAATTAACTCCTAAACTACAGCCTATCATTAAGCTATTTACAAGAGTAATTGATATACTTTGCAAATCAGTCTACTATCTAATTATGGTAGAGATAAATACAGATACTTTCCTTAATAAAATCGACTTTCCGGCCACTGTGAACGGCGGCGACAGTGGCGGTCCGGCGACCGGCCGACGAGCCTCCGGCGAGGTACTAAAGGACAGAATTTTCATCTCCTAGCGTGGATAGTGGAAATGTCGTTCAATTTTCGATCAGTATGTTCTAAGACCCAATTTATTTTAATTTTTAATATAAATTCCAAGCTTAATTTATTGGGTAATTTAGTTGATTCCTAATAGATAATTAATTGTGGGACTTGAAAATTTTAGGTTGAAGTTTGTGATTTAGTTGGAGATTTTAGGAGGATTTAATCATAGATTTTAAAGGATAGAATTTGGAATTTTATTAGGTGCAATTAAGTGCATATTTGGAGCTAACTAGCATTATAAAATAATTAGGATTATTGTTAGTATGATTTAAAATTAGTTGAAGTCTTGGTTTTACACATACATATAAAATCTTGAATTAGCTGCTTTATAACATGAAATATAAATCCTGTAACATCCCTTTCCGGTCCACCCGTAAACCCGAATGAACCGAGTCGAGACGCTACAATCTGGTTGACTCTATGTCCTGTCATGCTGATATCATAATGTATACTGACTATACTATCATGCTGTTGCTTTCTACATTAGTACTGTGCTTAATATTTACACGACATTATACTAGTGTCCAAAATGAAATGGGCCCAACTATAAGCCCTGTACATGCCATGATAAATATAGACAGAAGTAAAATATCAAAATGAGTAGCTACCCTGAAGACTGGATCTTCAAAAGATGAACTGCAGCAGTTGTAAGATGATTCTCTACGGTCCAGACCCAAAACCTACGAGTTAAATAAGTAACTCGCTGAGCAAATAAAGCTCAGTGGATATCTCAACTTATAAATAAACATGCAAGCACACATATCATTATACTTTCATGATATCAATGTATAAATAAACATATAAGCACATATTGCATTAGCTTTTCAGTAGTTTACTTACTGTTCATTATGCTGTATGACTTATGAAATTTTTACATCATATAAGTGAGAAATAATATAATCTCCGAACTGTATGGCTCCATAAGGTTACAGTGAAACCGAAGAGATAAGAAGAACTGTATGAATACTGTATGAAACTGGATGAATACTGGATGGCTGGGCTGATATGGCCCATATATAATCATATCCACTCAACGGCCTGTAGCTGGAGTACCAAACTGTATGGAGCGCAGATCTGCTATCCTATGTCGCGACATA
Source organism: Jatropha curcas (assembly GCF_041381405.1). Classification (NCBI taxonomy): domain Eukaryota; kingdom Viridiplantae; phylum Streptophyta; class Magnoliopsida; order Malpighiales; family Euphorbiaceae; genus Jatropha; species Jatropha curcas. The sequence goes on along the minus strand of NC_143152.1, from coordinate 22,747,662 downwards.
GTCTTATCTACATGGTTTCTGCCTAACCTCAATGGAGCATATTATCGGTATTTCAAGAATACAAAACAAAAGCATATTCAATTCTTCATCAAATTCATAACCCATGTTGTTTACCTGTATGCTGTCTCATTCTTTCATGCTTTAAGAGGATATCATAGATAAATCGAAGTAAAAGCACACAATTGATAATTTGCATGGAAATCTAATTGATGCACCCGTGAGGCAACTTGTACCAATCATTAGATAACTTAATTTCTACCGGTCAGTTTAAGGAATTTATTGCTGTTAATTTAACTCCACTCAGAAAGTTCAAATTCAGTAGTAAATCTTAGGTTGCATGAAGCTACATATGCATGCCAACAACATTTCTAATGTAGCCTTTAAATATGACAGGGCAGCCTGCACATGTTTCACAAATTCTAGCATAACTCTATATTCAGACGTCCAATTGCAGTAATTCTAAATTCTATTGTTAGCTAACACATTAAGTTACAACTTTGTCTTCTATCACATCTTTGAATTACGTTGGTAAGGTAGTCAAATATTGAGCTCAAGTAGCAACTGCCAGTCTGCCCAGCTATTGGTTTCCAGCCTGCATAGTTTGTACTATTGTGGTCATATCTCTCAATTTATACCTCCAATTTAGGTGATTCTATATTCTATGGTTATATAACACATTAGGCTACAAATTTGTCTTCTACCACATCACTTAATTATGTTGGTAAGGTAGTCAAATATTGAGCTCAAGTAGCAACTGCCAGTCTGCCCAGCTATTGGTTTCCAGCCTGCACAGGTTATACTATTTTGGTGACAGCTCTCAATTTATAACTCCAATTTAGGTGATTCTACATTCTATGGTTAGATAACACTTTAGGCTACAAATTTGTCTTCTATCACATCTCTTAATTACGTTGGTAAGGTAGTCAAATATTTACCGAAATGAGAAACTTCCAGTCTGTCCAGACTGTTGATTTCCAGCCTGCACAGTCTGTACTATTTTGGTCATATCTCTCAATTTATAACTCCAAATTAGGTGATTCAAAAACTCATGGACAGCTAAAACATAGAAGAACAAATAACTATTCTATACCACTTCCTAATTCCATCGTTAAACAGAGTCAAAATCAGGGTGAAGTTACTGGTCAGTGGTCCAACAAACTTGGTTCAGCATGAATTCAATATCTACTTCATTCATTCAATTCATCCCATGCATTATCACCATTTACAGACCTCTAATTCAACATTCAGTAATATATGTTTTCATTATCAACACACTACACAAGTATTCATGCAAGAAAATGTGAAAAAACTAAAAGAGATATCAAACCTTCAACCAAAAGAGCTTTAAAGCTTCTTCTTAACTTCCTTTTCCTCCTACTTTGAGCTCCCCTCTCCTATACATAATAACTCTTATAAATCATCTAAAATATCACAAAAGTATGAACTTTAAGAAAAGCTACTTACTTGGATAGAGTTCTAGGTTGAATTTAGTGTTTAAATCACATGAAAATTAATGGAGAAAGGAAGGAGATGAAGAGAAAGATGAAGGAGATAAAGAGGAAGATGAAGATGAAGAAGACGTTGAAGATGAAGATGAAGAAAGCAAACTGAAATGGAAGTCTCGTATACTTCCCAACTATCTCTTTAATTGTATGGTACAATTACCAAATAATACCTACATTTTCTACATGTTACATTTTAATACCTCAACTTAATATTTTAGTGCAAGTAAGTCCTACTCCTTATACTTTAATCTTTTTGTTTTATGCAAGTAAGTCCACTGCTCTTACTTATTTAAGTTACATCCCATTCTACCCCACTCTGGAGTTAAATGGCTTGAACCGGGTTCTAGTTCGGCCCGACTCGACTCGACTCTATGCAACAACTCGATTCAGTAGGATGTCACAGTTCTACCCTCCTAAATAAAAAACTTCGTCCCGAAGTTTACCTGTTGTGAACAAATGCGGATATTGTTGTCGCATGATTTCTTCATATTCCCAAGTTGCTTCTTCTGTTTTATGATTCCTCCAAAGAACTTTTACCAATGCTATTTTCTTGTTTCGCAATTCTTTAATTTCTCTGGCTAGGATCTGAACTGGTTCTTCTTCATAGGTGAGATCTGGCTGTATTTCAATCTCTTCTGTTGATAACACGTGTGATGGGTCGGCTCTGTATGTCCTTAACATTGATACATGGAAGACATTATGAATGCGATCTAATGTCGAAGGTAACGCTAGGCGATAGGCTAATGGTCCTACACGTTCAACAATCTCGTATGGACCAATGAATCGAGGACTAAGCTTACCCTTTCTTCCAAACCTTAGGATCTTTTTCCAAGGTGACACTTTTAGAAATACTTTATCACCAACCGTATACTCAATGTCCTTTCTCTTTAAATCAGCATAGGACTTCTGTCGATCACTTGCTTCTTTCAGCCGTTTTCTGATGATTTCCACTTTCTCTTCTGTTTCTCTAACTAAATCTGGACCCAAAATCTTCTTCTCACTAAGTTCTGTCCAACACACAGGTGTCCTGCATCGTCTACCATACAACGCTTCATATGGTGCCATCTTGATGCTCGATTGATAGCTGTTGTTGTAGGCAAATTCCATGAGATGTACATATCTGTCCCAGTTGCCTTCAAATTCTATAACACATGATCTCATCATGTCTTCCAGGATTTGAATGACTCTCTCTGACTGGCCATCTGTCTGAGGATGAAATGTAGTGCTGAAATGTAGTTTCGTTCCTAATGCGTCTTGCAGTTTACCCCAGAACTTCGATGTAAACCTTGGATCACGATCAGATATAATGGATGATGGAACTCCATGCAGTCGAACTATTTCTCTAACATAAATTTCTGCTAACTTGTCCAGAGAATAGTCCATCCTGACTGGTAGAAAGTGCGCAGACTTGGTTAATCTGTCAACAATTACACATACTGCATCATGCTTCCGCTGCGTCTGAGGTAATCCGGTAACAAAATCCATCGTGATCTGATCCCATTTCCATGTTGGCACTGTTATTGGATGAAGCAACCCAGCTGGCAATTGATGTTCTGCTTTTACTTGTTGACATGTCAAACATCTTGTTACGAAGTTTCCAATGTCTTTCTTTATGCCTGGCCACCAATAGCCTTTCTTTAAATCTTGATACATCTTAGTACTGCCTGGATGCAGTGTATATGGGCTGTTGTGAGCTTCATGCAGAATCTTCTGTCTGATCTCCCCTGTCTGTGGTACAACAACTCTGTCTTCATAGTACAATACGCCACTGTTATCCAGTCTGAATTTCCCACCATGGTCTTCCTGTACTTGTTTAACCTATAGTGCTATTTGCTCATCTTTCTTCTGTGCTTCTGTAACTTCCTGAACCCAAGATGGTTGTACTTGCATTTGTGCTAGAATAGCTCCCTGCTATTGCAACTCCATGCTGATTCTCATTGAGCTCAAAGCATACAATGATTTTCGACTAAGGGCATCAGCTACCACATTAGCTTTGCCCGGATGGTAATTAATGACATAATCATAATTAGCCAAAATCTGCATCCACTTCCGTTGTCTTGAATTCAAGTCTTTCTGTGTCGGTAAATACTTTAAACTCTGATGATCTGTGTAAATGAAACACTTTTCACCGTATAGATAATGCCTCCATACTTTGAATGCTAGAATAATGGCTGCCAGTTCTAAATCATGGGTTGGATAATTCAATTCATGTGGCTTCAATTGTCTGGAGACATAAGCGACCACTTTACTGTCTTGCATGAGTACACATCCTAACCCAGTATGAGAGGCATCACTGTAAATCTCAAATTCTTTACCTGACACTGGCTGGGTTAACACTGGTGCTTCAGTCAACTTTTTCTTCAAAGTTTCAAAACTCTGCTAACACCTATCATCCCATTGGAATACAACCTCTTTCTTCAACAATCTTGTTAAAGGTGATGCAATGATGGAGAATCCCTTTACAAACTTTCTGTAATAGCCGGCTAAACCCAGAAAACTTCGAACTTCTGTGACATTCTTGGGTGGTCTCCAATCAATAATAGCTTCAATCTTCTTAGGATCCACTCTGATACCCTCTGATGACACCACACGTCCTAAGAAAGAAACTTCTTCCAGCCAAAACTCACACTTACTGAGCTTGGCATAGAGCTGTTTATCCCTCAGTGTCTGAAGTACAATCCGCAAATGTTTATCATGTTCAACCCTATCTCTGGAGTAGACCAAAATGTCGTCTATAAACACCACCACGAACTGATCCAGATATGAATGAAACACGCGGTTCATGAGATCCATGAAAACCGCCAGTGCATTTGTGAGACCAAATGGCATTACTAAAAATTCATAATGACCATATCGGGTCCTGAATGCAGTCTTAGAGATATCTTCTTCCTTTATCCGCAGCTGATGGTATCCCGACCTGAGATCGATCTTAGAAAACATGCCTACACCCTTTAGTTGATCAAACAAATCGTCGATTCGAGGCAATGGATACTTATTCTTGATTGTCAGCTTGTTCAGCTGTCTATAATCAATACACAGTCTGAGTGATCCATCTTTCTTCTTTACAAATAACACTGGTGCTCCCCAAGGTGATACACTGGGTCGAATAAAGCCTTTGTCTAATAACTCCTGCAGCTGAATCTTCAATTCTTTTAGCTTTACTGGTGCCATTCTGTAAGGTGCAATTGATACTGGTGCTGCTCCAAGATAGACATCTATGGTAAACTCCACTTCCCTCCTTGGTGGTAACCCTGGTAACTCTTCTGGAAATACGTCTGGATAATCACATACTGTTGGTATGTCTTGCACTTTTAACTTTTCTTTATCTGCTGTTAGTGCATATACCAAATATGCATCACAACCCTTCTGAATTAATCTTTTTGCTGCCATGGCTGATATCACATTACCCAAAAAATCTCGCCGTTTTCCGACGACTATAATCTCTTCTCCTGCTGCTGTATATAATGTCACCCTTTTCTTTGCACAATCAACTATAGCCTGATGTCTGGATAGCCAATCCATACCCAGAATAACATCAAATTCTCTGAATGGTAACTCCATAAGATCTCCTGGAAACTCCTTTCCATGAATAACAATTGGACATTCTTTGACTACTGTATGGGTTTTTACTGCATCTCCTAATGGATTAGTAACCAAAATACCCTGACTCACATGTGCAACTGCTAACCCTTTAACCCAATGTTTAGGTATGCTAATGTATGAATGTGATGATCCAGGATCAATTAAAGCATAAACTGTATGATCAAATAAAGAAAACGCACCAACTATGACATCTGGAGCTTCCTCATCTTCCTTGGCTCGCATAGCATAGACCCTGGCTGGAACTCTGGTATCGGGTCTGTCCACAGTCTCTGACTGCTGTCTCTGCCCTCTGGAGCTCTCACCTCTACCCCGACCTCTACCTCTACCTGCTATGAACTGTGTAGGAGCTTCTGCCCTTTTAGGACAGTCCTTCTTTTGATGGTCTGATGCTCCGCATATCATGCATCTACCAGTCACCATCCAACAATCTCCACCATGTCGTCTGCCACAATGCTCACAAGGTGAAAAAGTATAACCATCTGACCGTGTACCTCTACCGGTGCCTCTACCAGTTCCTGTGCTTGATCCTCAACTACCACCGGCAGAACTAGCCACGACTGATACCGCTGGCGTGTTAGCACCTCTAGCTGTGCCTTGGCTAAAGGGACGCCTAGGACCAACTGAAGTACTAGCACCTCTGAATCTCTTGCTCTTCGACTGGTATGTACTGGGTGCACTCTGAGTCTGATCTCTCTTCTGCTGAGACCGCTGGCGTCTGGTACGCTGACTGGCCTGAATTCGCTCTATCTCTTGAGCTGCCTCTACCAAAGCTGAGAACTCTCTGAATCTAGAAGCTACCACTCCCATCTGAATCTCATCGTTCAGGCCCTCCTGAAACTTTTTACATCTCTCTACCTCTGTAGCCACTATTCGGTCACCATACCTGCTGAGTCTGGTGAATTCTCTTTCATATTCTGCAACTGACATTCTGTTCTGTCTAAGGTATAGGAATTCCTTCCTTTTCGCATCAAGGTAAGCCTCTGTGATGAACTTTTTCTTGAATTCATCCAAAAAGAATTGCCAGGTACGCTGCTCTGCTGGTACTCTCTGTTGAACAGTAGTCCGCCATTTGTATGCCTCCTCTATCAGTAATGACGTGGCACAAATCAACTTGTCCTCTGGTGTACACTGTAATTGCTCCAGGACTCTTAAAGTACCATCTAACCAATACTCAGCTGTTTCTGGACTGTCATTCTTGCTAGCCCTGAATTCTTTCGCACCATATTTTCTAATCTTTTCTAATGGTGGCTTTCTTTCTCTGTCTACTACCACTGGTGCCTGAGGTACTACCCCTGCAATTTGTCTAAACGTATCCGCAAGTTGTTTTAACAGCACCTCCTGACCTGTTGCTACTGGAGCCTCACCCTCCACTACTCTGGAGGCGTGTGACTCGCTTTCACCTTCCTGTGACATCCTCCTATAAGAATAACAACTGCTTAGTTCATCAGGGTAGTCATGGCATGTACACTATAATGACATATGCATTTAAGCCCGAGGAACTAAACTAGTGCTCTAATACCAAAATTTGTAACATCCCTTCCCGGTCCACCCGTAAACCCGAATGAACCGAGTCGAGACGCTACAATCTGGTTGACTCTATGTCCTGTCATGCTGATATCATAATGTATACTGACTATACTATCATGCTGTTGCTTTCTACATTAGTACTGTGCTTAATATTTACACGACATTGTACTAGTGTCCAAAATGAAATGGGCCCAACTATAAGCCCTGTACATGCCATGATAAATATAGACAGAAGTAAAATATCAAAATGAGTAGCTACCCTGAAGACTGGATCTTCAAAAGATGAACTGCAGCAGTTGTAAGATGATTCTCTACGGTTCAGACCCAAAACCTACGAGTTAAACAAGTAACTCGCTGAGCAAATAAAGCTCAGTGGATATCTCAACTTATAAATAAACATGCAAGCACACATATCATTATACTTTCATGATATCAATGTATAAATAAACATATAAGCACATATTGCATTAGCTTTTCAGTAGTTTACTTACTGTTCATTATGTTGTATGACTTATGAAATTTTTACATCATATAAGTGAGAAATAATATAATCTCCGAACTGTATGGCTCCATAAGGTTACAGTGAAACCGAAGAGATAAGAAGAACCGTATGAATACTGTATGAAATTGGATGAATACTAGATGGCTAGGCTGATATGGCCCATATATAATCATATCCACTCAACGGCCTGTAGCTGGAGTACCAAACTGTATGGAGCGCAGATCTGCTATCCTATGTCGCGACATAGTCTTATCTACATGGTTTCTGCCTAACCTCAATGGAGCATATTATCGGTATTTCAAGAATACAAAACAAAAGCATATTCAATTCTTCATCAAATTCATAACCCATGTTGTTTACCTGTATGCTGTCTCATTCTTTCATGCTTTAAGAGGATATCATAGATAAATCGAAGTAAAAGCACACAATTGATAATTTGCATGGAAATCTAATTGATGCACCCGTGAGGCAACTTGTACCAATCATTAGATAACTTAATTTCTACCAGTCAGTTTAAGGAATTTATTGCTGTTAATTTAACTCCACTCAGAAAGTTCAAATTCAGTAGTAAATCTTAGGTTGCATGAAGCTACATATGCATGCCAACAACATTTCTAATGTAGCCTTTAAATATGACAGGGCAGCCTGCACATGTTTCACAAATTCTAGCATAACTCTATATTCAGACGTCCAATTGTAGTAATTCTAAATTCTATTGTTAGCTAACACATTAAGGTACAACTTTGTCTTCTATCACATCTTTGAATTACGTTGGTAAGGTAGTCAAATATTGAGCTCAAGTAGCAACTTCCAGTCTGCCCAGCTATTGGTTTCCAGCCTGCACAGGTTATACTATTTTGGTCACAGCTCTCAATTTATAACTCCAATTTAGGTGATTCTACATTCTATGGTTAGATAACACATTAGGCTACAAATTTGTCTTCTACCACATCTCTTAATTACGTTGGTAAGGTAGTCAAATATTTACCAAAATGAGCAACTTCTAGTCCGTCTAGACTGTTGATTTCCAGCCTGCACAGTCTGTACTATTTTGGTCATATCTCTCAATTTATAACTCCAAATTAGGTGATTCAAAAACTCATGGACAGATAAAACATAGAGGAACAAATAACTCTTCTATAACACTTCCTAATTCCATTGTTAAACAGAGTCAAAATCAGGGTGAAGTTACTGGTCAGTGGTCCAACAAACTTGGTTCAGCATGAATTCAATATCTACTTCATTCATTCAATTCATCTAAAACATAGAGGAACAAATAACTCTTCTATACCACTTCCTAATTCCATCGTTAAACAGAGTCAAAATCAGGGTGAAGTTACTGGTCAGTGGTCCAACAAACTTGGTTCAGCATGAATTCAATATCTACTTCATTCATTCAATTCATCCCATGCATTATCACCATTTACAGACCTCTAATTCAACATTCAGTAATATATGTTTTCATTATCAACACACTACACAAGTATTCATGCAAGAAAATGTGAAAAAACTAAAAGAGATATCAAACCTTCAACCAAAAGAGCTTTAAAGCTTCTTCTTAACTTCCTTTTCCTCCTACTTTGAGCTCCCCTCTCCTATACATAATAACTCTTATAAATCATCTAAAATATCACAAAAGTATGAACTTTAAGAAAAGCTACTTACTTGGATAGAGTTCTAGGTTGAATTTAGTGTTTAAATCACATGAAAATTGATGGAGAAAGGAAGGAGATGAAGAGAAAGATGAAGGAGATAAAGAGGAAGATGAAGATGAAGAAGACGTTGAAGATGAAGATGAAGAAAGCAAACTGAAATGGAAGTCTCGTACACTTCCCAACTATCTCTTTAATTGTATGGTACAATTACCAAATAATACCTACATTTTCTACATGTTACATTTTAATACCTTAACTTAATATTTTAGTGCAAGTAAGTCCTACTCCTTATACTTTAATCTTTTTGTTTTATGCAAGTAAGTCCACTGCTCTTACTTATTTAAGTTACATCCCATTCTACCCCACTCTGGAGTTAAATGGCTCGAACCGGGTTCTAGTTCGGCCCGACTCGACTCAACTCTATGCAACGACTCGATTCAGTAGGATGTCACAAATCCAGTGGCAAGTAGTTGGCTATCTATTAACTAAATTGTAAATTAGTTGTTATTTGAAAATATATGGATACTTTAGACTAGTAGGATGTGGAGGTTAGGTAGATGTTTATGTTCATTAATTACTTTATAAATCGGCTTAACCTTAGATAGTAAGGTAAAGAAATCTTTGGTGTAAATAGTAAATAGTCAATAATGATGCTTAAGCATGGAATATTAATAACTAAAGTTTTGTTTTGTGATTAGATATTTATATTATTATTATTATTATTATTATTATTATTATTATTATTATTATTATTATTTGATATGGAGGATGGGTTATTTGGATTGACTGCCCGATGAATGGATTGTATGAATTGAGTAAGAGATCAAATGAATGATTATAGTTATGGCGGATGGGATGAGTTGATGTGAATTGCCCGAGGGATGGACTTTGAAAATTTGTTATTGAATTATGGTTTGATCAAATTCTAGGGGAGATTCCGTCGAAATTTCGATAGAACCTAGGTTAGTCTTAATCAATAATTAAATTAATTGGTTTATTAGATTAATTATTTTTTAATACATAATAAATAAAGTTTTCTAATTATTTTATTATTATTGTTATTATTATTATTTATTTATTTAGTTATTTATTTATTTATTTATTTTCGATGGATCAATTATTATAATAATATGTTGTTGATCACTATTTCTCTATTTAATTATAATTAACTATGAATGCCTACTTGTGTATTTGCATCATGTTAATTAATTGTTTGCTATGCTTGCATTTAATTGCAATACTCGATTAATTGTGTTGTGATAATGCTATGCCTTGTATGTGTAGAGTTGGAATGAAGTGGGTCACCATGGGTTTGTGAGGGCGATCTACGAGACCGTTGGCCGTATGGGAGATCGGCGCCGCGTGTGCACCTGATGATATAATATGGATAAACCACAGGGTGGCCTCCTGTTGGTATGGAAAAGAAAAGAGAGAATGGAAAAACAATGAGAGGGATGGTCAAGTGAAGATTAGATCAGTTGGCCATGTATGGGGGATCGGCTCCCTGGTGCACACGTCATGAGAGGATGGGCCATGTGAGAGGACGACTCATTAGGGGTTTCGGTGACGCCACTGACTAATTTCCACGTGATGTGATTATGTGAAGATGTTAACAATTGCGAGTGCTGTTGTTGTGCCATTTGTGTGACTGCTCGCGTGATCATATAACTAGTCGGATGACTAGATTTAATTATTTACACATTCGTGTGAATGCATGTATTGTGCAATAATTATTATTCATTAATAAACTCACATATCTTTTGTTTAATCTTTCAGGAAGTAACTTTTCCTAAATCCCAGCTAAAGCTCTGCTTCTTTCATTGTTAGAAAAGAATTCTCTAATTTTAGTATTAATTCATTAAATAGATAAATGTACGAAAACTTATCTGTATATATCTTTTAGTGAACTCCGCAGTTGTAGAATTTATAAACTTTTAGTCGTGTATTAATATAAATGAAATAATTATGTGAGCCCATATTATTAAAGAGATGTATTGTAAATTGGGCTCGATCTGTGAAATGTTTAAGATGTTAAATTTAGGCCGAGATATAATATAATTACGAGATTTGTTTTGCATAGTTATATGGGCTGAATGTTTAAAATTTATATTGAGAAAGTGAAATTTTAGTGATTTAGGCTTACTACGGGCCTCAGGTGCCTTAAGATTACCTAGGCCCTAGTACCGGTCCGGCCCATGAAAATGGGTCGTGACAGTAAAAATATAAAATTTTTAAGAATTTTAATTTTATTGGTTGAAAAAATAAAAGGAATTTATTTTTAAATAAATAAATTTATTAGTTCGAAAAAAATTAGAGAATAAACATCATTGACTTTTGTGAATATTATTTTTAATAGTTAATTGAAATTTGTGTTCCCTTGACAATTAATACATGCAAAATGTTAGTTAATATTAAATAATATTTAAAGTAATACAAAATGAAATAAACTAATTAAATATATAAGATTCCTAATTAATTAAATAAACTACATATATACTATTAATATTAAATCAAATATATATTATAAATCGTAACCGAAAAATTCTATTCAATCTTAATTAGGAATGAAAATCCTATTATAAAAGTTTTAATTGAACGCAATATTAAATCAATTATATTTATAATTTTATTCTAAAAATACTTAACTATTTTATATTAAAAATCTAAAAATAATTAAATTTAGAAATTATAAATTGAAATTCTTTTCTTTTCCTTATATTTCCTTTTGTTTGTTTTGTTAATATTGTTAGCTACTTTTTACCTTATCGTTCTCTTAAAGGTATTAATTATTTTATCCTTAATTTGCTAAGTAAATTTCTTGATTAATTTTCAATTACTATAAATTTTTTAATTTTAAAAAAAAATTATTTAAATCATGATTGTAATTATTTTTAACATTTAGCGCATCTTTTTTTTTAAGCTGTTGCATATTTTTAGTTTAAAATTTTATTATATTTTGATTTAATATTACATCTATTATTATGATAATAAAGGACAAATATTTAAATTATAACTCAATTGAAAAATTGATCTATCAATTAACTATATTTCTTTGGCTACTATTAAAGATTTTTTTACTTTTATTATCAATAATTCATTGAAAACTCTTTACTACCAATAATTTCTTTGTGATTGCTATATCGGAAATTTCTCACTTTATTATCATTAATGGCTGAGGTACTAATTTTAACATTTGATTTTTTTTTTTTTTGGTATACTGTCACAAAAAAATTCGAATTTGATTACCAATAATTTGTATATGTATTTAGTTTTATATATGGTGAGATATTAGATCAAATGGTTATTTAATTTTCAACTTTGTAACTATTCCATTTTGTCAAAAAATCAATTGTAAAAACTTATTAAAATTTTACATCAAATACTAGATATTTATGATAGGGGTTTGCACCTATTTTTATACATGTAATAATTATAACTAAAAATGTTGAATTTTTATATTGTCTTTATAAAAAGTAATAAAAAATATATAAAATAAATAAATTATAAATAGTCATCCTAACGGCCATGTTCAATGAGTAACAACATGCATCGCACGTTCTTGAATACTAGTATATACAAAAGTACGAATGAGGGGGACATTGGATTCTTAAAATGCTCTTGCTAAATCTATGAATTTACAAAAATACCATTACTAATCATATTCTAATTATGATATCAATTTATTATTTTTATTTTATTAATATTATAAATTTAATTCATTCTATTTAGGAATTTATCCTATCATACCATTATATAGATGTTTAGTTTTAATTGCTTTTGGCTATAAAGAATTTATTGCTTTTGACTATCAAAAATTTGTTATTTTTTACTATCAAGAATTGTTTCATCAAACTTTTACTAATTTGAATTATTGAGTTCGCAATCATATTTTCTTCTTGCGGTAAGTATAACTTTAACTCTCTCTCTTTATAAATTTATAGAATAGTTTTTACTTATAGTTTTTATAATTTAGATCTATAAATTTATAGATTATTTATAATTATTTAGTAATCATGAATAATTACAAACTTTCTCTCTTAAATAGCATTATCATAAAATATCTTAAAGAGATGGACCCTCTAATTAGAAAAGTTTTATTTATTTATTGATTAAAATTATATAATAATTTTTAATTAGATTGATTATATTAGTTTCATTAATCATGTTATTTTTATTAATTAATAAATCTTATTTCATTATTTTTCCGTGGCTAAGAGTTGACAAAAGGGCTCTACAAACGTATTAGCAACGGAAATTTTTCTGTTTCTAAAGTTATAACCTAAATTCATTTTTTTAGTTGCTAAGAGCTGGTTCTACAAATGGGTTAGCAATGGAATTTTTATCCGTTTCTAAATTTATAACCAAATTCAGATATCTCTTCTCCGCCACATCATTTGGTATACTTCCACTTTCTTTTCTCCTTTTTTCCTCCTTTTTATTTTATATTTTATTAATAAAATTTAAATTTTATTTTTTTATTTTTAAGTATTTCTTTGGAAATAAAATAGTCATGAGAAATTCAATATTTGAATTATAACACAATAAATCATAATTTTTTTACATGTATAAACATTCTTTGCTAAATTTATTTTTATATAGTACGATTTTAAATCAAATGGTTATTTATTTTCAACTTTATAATTATTCCATTTTGTCAAAAAAATCTATTGTAAAAAATTATTAAAATTTTTCATCAAATACAAGACACATATGATAGTAGTTTGCATCTATTTTAATACATGTAATAATTATAACTAAAAATATTGAATTTTTATATTATTTTTATAAAAATTAATAAATAATATATAAATTATAAATAATAATTTTAACGGATATTTTCATCGAGTATCAATGTGCATCGCATATTTTTGAACACTAGTAAAAGATAAATATGGCAATACAAAAAACAAAAATTTTAACCTCCCCTAACCCCGCAATTGATGAGATTTTGGAGATTTTTAATCCATCAAATTAACCAGAAAAGTAAAAACAAAATTTCCCCAAAGAGGATGCTTCACTGCTTGGTCGATATGGAGCATCTGACACAAATACTGATGCATAGGATAAACTGAAGCTTAGTGCTGAACCGTTATTTGTTTCTTTCCGCAGGCGAAAATGAAATGTACAGCCAAATCTAAAGAGTTCTGAGTATTTGTCTTGACACTATTATCAGAAACAGAACTAATCTTACTTCTACAAATACAAAATGTCACTACATATGATAATTTAAATTCAGTAGCAAAGCCTGTAAGAAACAAAAATTTACAGATGTTATGGAACTAATACTGTTATTATGGTCTCACCTCCAAGCTGAAGAAGTTGCCATTGCAGTGTTCATCCAGCATAGGTAGAGGGCCCCATCCTTCTCTTGAAGTCCATAGTTCCTGCTATATTCTCTCAGTAAATCTCTGACGGCACCCGTCACCAAGGAACTTAATGGGTACTGAGTAAATCCAGCCATATTAAATCGCAACTTCCACTTCCCAAAGAGCTCATGTCTTTCAACCCTATCAGCACCCTCACAAGCAATCATATTGACAATGTCCCGTGCGACACAATGTTGCTCTGCATTTATCCTCTGCTTATCATCCCTAGAGGAACCAGCATCAATTGATTCAAACATAGCAGTATAATATTCTAGTGTTTCCTTGAATCTTGGAAGGAATGGCTTAGTGTTAGTGTTGGATTCTTGTTCAATAAGGGTCACAACCTTTGGCGACAAGGTCTTCACCAGCCTCAACAATCTGTCTCTGTGATTCCAAGTGTTTACACTCTCATCTGGCATGTGATGTAATATGTAAGGAAAATTCACTACTACAGCTTCCCCAGGTTGCACCCGAAGATGTTCTCGTTGAAGCTCACAACCAGACATGGCAGCATCATGGAACTCAAATGGCACGTTGCATGAATCAGCAAAACTTGCTAGCTTCTGGCCTACAATATGAAGCCCCCCACCACGAGCATGAGCTGATTGGGGATCATCAACACCAGTTATGCAAATTGCTGGGGGGCCACCTGGTCGATCTGCAAGTGACTGGATCAAGTACATCCACTGGGTGCCCTGTGCAATCTGGAAATCAATTATGTGAATTCTGCACTCATATTCTACAGCTTCCCGAATGACAGCATTAGCAGATGTGTATGCAAACCTCCAGTATGGGCATATCTTAAAAAGAATACCCATGTAAGTCATCAAATCTGAGCTCACTGGGGCATCACACTTCAAGGCTCTGTAGATTTTACTTCCTGAGAGTTCCACTCTCGCTCTAAGCCCTTCCAACATGTAAGCGCCCAACCGTTGTATTGGATCTCCAGATACCGACACCATTTGCTCCAGCACATGCATTAAACCAGCAGCCCTTGGTATGTCACCATCAGCTATTGTTTGAGCACAGGCAAAGAGTATCTGTTTCATATCCAATCTAGGGATCATTTCTACCATTTGGGTCCAGTCCCACTTTGGTAACTGATCAGATTGGTGGAAGCAGAAATTATAGTTGCTTGTAATGTCTGATTCAGACCCCAGTAACATAAATTCCAGTTCCCTCAGTTTCTGCTTCATCAGTATATTATCATCTGATGCAGACGAAGATCCACTCATTGGAGACCCATATGTATTGTCAGGAGAATGATGAGGATCTGATAGACATGAATGTGAACCCTGGGGTGAAAAGGGACTTTTAGATGAGACGCTGGCAGCAGGTGAATCATAGACAGCAAATCCTGTAGTTGCTGAGGATGACTCCAAGGTGAAGTATTCTTCCTTGTAAGACTGGAAGGACAGGCTGGTTCCTTGACTGCCACCATCAGAGAGTGCATTGTTGTCTAAAACTTGTATATGAGACAAACCATATGGATCAATCTCTTTTGGCTGGTGGTAAAACCCGTGAATACTAGCTGAATTTCGGTGTTTCTGAGACGTTTGCATCTAAAACCAGCCCCTGATTGACTTGACCCTCTCAATACAGAAGAGATAATAATAATAATAATAATAACCTTTTCAACGAGAATTTTTTCCTTTACTTTATGAAGTTACTAATTTCAAAAAGTTACCCACTATCATTCAACCAACATTGCTAAGCAGTTGACTGTGATATGATTCTTTTGTGCTCACCAGTATAGGAGGCTTTGCTACTATAATTTGCAGCAATGAATAAAAAGATCAACCGAATCTGCAAACAAAAGGAACAAAAATGTGAAATTGCAGAGGGTCAACACAAACTTCACCTTAGTTAAAACTAAATAAATAAATGAAGAGAAACTGAAAAAACAAAAGAAAGAAAGAAAGAGCAAACTCTAACATGGACAGAAAATGCAAGAAAATAAGAAAAGGAACCAGAACATTTAGCAAAAAAAGAGTGTATAATATTGCTCCAGATGGACTTGCACAAAGACCAAAATAAACGAAGTCTCTAATCCCCTGATTAGACTATTATTACCCAACCCTGGCCATTTGATCAGGCTTTTAATGCAGATAATTGCAACTGATCACCGAGGCTGAATCAGGAAAGGAAAAAAATTACAGTCCATCCTTAACTCTTCTTTTTGACTTGTTGAAGCCAAACAAATACCAAATAAATTGACCAGAAAAAAGAAGATGCAACTAAAATGAGCAACATAATTAACAAAAAAAAAAAAAAAAAAATGGTCAATTCACATAGAAAGTGAGATAAGTACCAGAAAGAAAGACTTCGCATACAGTCATCAAGAAATGCTAGAGAGAGAGACTAATGAGCAGAAATTGTTGGAGAATATTTAAAAGGGCTTTATCTATGTGCTTCATAAAAAAATTTCTAAGAACAATATGCAACACAGAAGTTATGACTTGCAAGTCTTTACATTAATCCATATTAAGCAGTAGTTTGAGACTTTCAAACACAAATGCACCGCAAAACCAATAGTCCACTAATTTATTATAGGGTACTGACCCATGGTCCAAAAACAAGTGAAGAAATGGGAAAAACTTAACCCCTTATCATCAACCATCCAAAAAAACAATTCTTAGAATCAAAATTATATCACCAACACAAATATATTCCATGATGGATCCTGAAATTTCAAAAGCACTGTAGACACTGATTCAACTATTCACTGAATAGAAGTACAGAAAGCTACCGAGTAAAAATGAGAAAAAAGGCACTTTAAAGGCTAAAAAGCACTTGTAGTGGGCAAACCCACAATCGAAACAGGAAAAATTAAGATTCAAAAAAAAAAAAAAAAAAAAAAAAAGAACAAGAAAGAGAAACTTATCCCAGATGCCAAAGCATAAAATCCTACCTTTAACACATGCATACATACTAATTTTTTGGAAAAAAAAAATATATATATATATATAACAGCATACGCCTAAAAAACTTTCTGTGATAGAAAACAGCTTTCAGCTCCATCTAGAACAAATCGAATTAATCTCCTAATTTAGATAATATTTTTAGTTTCTGAAGACAATCACGAGCAAAAATAAACTAAAAAAAAAAACATATCTTTTTGGTTAAAAAATTAAATTCATGAACTAATTATATTCCAAGAAGTAAACCACAATTTTATTAACAGATAAATAAATTAAGCTTTCTACCTAAGCCACAATTGAAATAAGACAATAAAACCCAGTTCTACCAATTCTACTACCAACCCATATTCCTATATTCACTAATTCTCATAATTAATCAGCCAGGACTCAAAAATTTAATCCAAGAAGAACAGAAAGTCAAATCAACCCAAAAAAAGAAACAATTTTCTCTTAAAGGGCAGCCATAACAAGCTTAGTTAGACAAAAACCATATCAATTAATCAGATATAATTATGATTAAGCGATTTTTTACTACTTTCGTACCTCGACGACAAGCTCTTGAAGGTCCAAGCAGTTTTTATAATTCTTCTCCTTGAATAACCAGAGAGGAAGCGTTGCTAACTTGCTATGGTTTCTTCTAAAAAATGATGTACCGGTTGGCTTTTGTATGTCCATTTACGATTAGATCTGAATAACAAATGCCCCTAACTTTTTACTTATTTACAAATGGACCAAACAAACGTGTATTAGTTTTTTGGCATGTCGTGAACTACCAAGAGTCTTAACACTCCACGAACGAGAAATACATATTTCGTGGAATATTAAAATTTTATTTTTCATATTTCTGGGTAACAGTGTTTACCGTACTTTGGAGACTAAATATTTATGGCAATTGGCCATGTTGTACTTAGTCAAGCATGAGGGAAAAAATAACTCTTGATAAACAAATAAATATAGGAAAGTTAGTCAACAAACATTGCAAGGAAATTATTAGGAATCTAACAACCGCAAATATATAAATCCCCTCAATTTTATAACTTTAATTTTATGTGATTCTGAACTTTATAAATAACTCATCGATCTTACAAATTTTAGTAACATTATATATATTTTCAGACTAATAGCAATAATTTTGAGAATTTTTTACTTTTATATATAAAATATTGATTTGATGTATAGTGTATAATTTTTGGAATGATAATTTTCACTTTTTAACTATTTAACATGTGTTTAATTCATCTAATTTTACAAATTGAAGTGCTTAATAAAATAATTTTATAAATTGTAGCGTTTAATATGTAGAATTTTATAAATTAAAATATTTAATAAGTCAAAGTAAAAATTAAGAGTGTCAAAACTTTAAAAGATGCTTGCCAAGAAAATTAATATTGGAAAGTTAGTGAGGGGACATCGCAAAGAAATTAGGAATCTCCCAAGTTAAAGTATACGTAGGATAAGGCTTCCTATCAATCGGATTCAGACCGAAATTGAATCGAAATAGATTTTCAAAAAATTGTTAGAATCGATTTGTAAGTTTTTCTTGAAGTAGAACTAAAATTACAAGTATTAAATTTAGTGTCGGTTCTTATTTTTTTACAAAATAAAAAATAGTTAATCAGTTTTGTTACTGAGGGAAAAAAAATACTGAAATTATGTCAAATAACAAATTCAAATCAAAAAGTTCAAATTTCATTCCTAATTTCAAATTCCATTTAATCTAGAATCATTGTTTGAATGAACCATCACACACCTAAGTAGGATAGTTGAAAGTCAAATTAATGAAAGATGTAGTTGGTTGGGCAAGTAAAGGATTGGAGTTTATTTCATGGTTTAAACAAAAATAGTATTGATTTTTAATATTTCTTCTGTCACGTTTTGTTTGCATGGTTTAACAAAACACATATATTAAAAAGTTAGGCAACAAAAATCATTTTATTCTTTTTTACCCTTAATATTAATAAAAGTATTTCATTTAATGAACAATCAAAAGGTTATTAAGGAGAAAAATAATTGTTTAAATATATAGATTTAGAAATCTTGTAAATATTTTGAGACATTCAAAAAAAGAATAACGAGTAAATAAAATGACACGGAAGAAATATAATTTAAAAATATTTTGATAGTAAATATTTCAATTTTGATATGGTTCAACTACATTTTCCTAAGGAATCATATTAAAGAGGCAACTTTGGTACTTGTGAAAATATGCCCATGTGTGACTTTAATATTTAAAAATTATTCATTTTTATGAATATGGAACTTCAATTTCTTTAAATTAACTTTGGTGGCTAAATAGTTGAATATTTATTGGAACCTTTAATGATAAATCTTATTTTGGCAGTAAAATCAAACTTTTCATTTCATATATTCCTTCCATTTCCAAGTAGTATGTTTTTAAATACTTATGGCATTTACGGATTTAAAAAATAATAAATTATTTGTTTCATTTTTATCCCTTATATGTAATTAATAATATTGCTTCCGTTCTATGATATTTGTCACATCTGAGAAAATAGTTTGTTTCAAAATATTTGTCATGTTTGTGGTTTCAAAGAGTAATAAATTCATTTTTTTTATGTTTACCCTTTATATATGACCAATAATTATTATTTCAATTTTATGATTTCTTAGAGTATTAGTATTAGGTTAAGGGTAATATAGTCAATTTACTCAATAATTTATTGTAACTTAGACAAATTTAATAATTTTCTTAAGAAAATTATTAAATTTAATGGAGTAGAGTAGTAATTGGATGACTCAAATAATAAATTAAGGATCTTACAATCAATTCACTCAATACTTTATTATAACTTAT
Organism: Jatropha curcas; assembly: GCF_041381405.1. Lineage (NCBI taxonomy): Eukaryota > Viridiplantae > Streptophyta > Magnoliopsida > Malpighiales > Euphorbiaceae > Jatropha > Jatropha curcas. The sequence continues at coordinate 22,727,768 of NC_143152.1, read as the reverse complement.
ACAAATTAAATGATTTGCTTAAAAGACATGAAATAAATGTGACAAGTATTTATATGAAATAAATGTGATAAGTATTTAGGAACAGATGTAGTATTTTAATATTTTCATTTTGAAATTTTTGAGACTAAATGAATAATACCTAACTTGGAGAATAATTTAGACTTTTCTCAAATAAATTCATTATAAGGGTATATTTAATTATGAAAATATTTCTAATTAGCCTATTTGGTAAGCTTAGTTGCTTTAATAATCGATAGATTAAGAAAAATCTATCCACAGCATACACGTGTAAATCTACAAGACATAAACAAAGAAGGGAGAGAAAAAAGGGCCCTTAGGCCTGCAATCACTCTTAGTGTTTAAGTCAGTATGAAATTAATAAATAATTACAATTGAATAAGATAGAAAGATCAATATTACATTGCATAGATATTGTGTTACATACAGTATAACATCTAAGTAGGGAGTTTGATTCTTTTTGTATAGAGGTAGAAAGATTTTGATTACAACTATAACTGTAATACTTATTGGATACGTTTTTTAATACCAGTTGAATAGGTATTTTAGAGTGATTAGCTATGAGTAATGAGTATTCACCAAGGATTTGTAATAAGATCCTAATCCTAACCATATTATATGCAAAATATAATATTTGGTCCATAAATTATAATTATATCTTAGATACAAATCACAATTAGATCCATGATAATATTTATATTCTATCAGTAGCCAGTAGTTGTCGTGTTACTAGCTTTTGGTGAGATCTTCCTTCTTTTTTATATTTCATAATTTATTCTTCCAACTTCTAAAAACTAGTATAAAGGTCACGTTGTTGATGTTATAAATAATAAAGATAGTATTTTAATCTTAGCTAAAACATTAAATGTTATTTTAAAGTTGTTGGCAAACATGCCTTAAATGTCTATTTTTAAATAAATTTTTCTAAGGAGTGCTTTAAGTTAAGAATATAGATAATCCAAATTCGAACGTGGAAAATAACTACGAAAAAAAAATAATAATTCCTCATTATTTTCTTATGTATTTTCTTTCTTTTACTTTCCAAACAAAACCTTAATCATATTAGTGTTTTCAGTGCACACTTATGTTATTACCAAAAAAAAAAAAAAAAAAATCATATTATAGAATTCATATGATAATATATTGAGATCAGCATATTTTTTTTTTCTTGAAAGCAAAAAAGAAAGAGAGAATAATAAATAAACCTCAACAATTAACTTAATTATTTCAAGGTTGTAAGTTGGATTTTTGAATAAAACCATTAAGGAAAATTTTCTTTCAAATTTATTTTATTATTTATATATGAATAATTTACTTGTAAAATAACTATAACAACATGTAAGAAAAAAGAATAATTATCTGACAATTAAAATAAAAGAAAAAGAGATAATAAGTGGATTGTGTAGCATGAGACTTGGAGAAGAATTAGCAAAGCTTATTTTGTCTGCCATAGTTGTCGGTTTGACATGCTCAGGAGTCAGGAGTATGCATCTCCACTTCTGAAACCTTATTTTTGTCCTTTACAATAAAATAAATAAAATAAAGTTTCCTTATTTATATATATATAAATTTTGCAATTTTAACCAATTCTTTTAATTTTACTATTGATGTTGTAAACTTAGTTTATCGTTATAATTATAGCCTCCATCTTATATATATATATATATATATATATATATATATAAACTCCGCTCTCTCTTAACTTTCTCTCTTGTGCATCATACTCTCTCTCTCTCTCCTTTTATCATCTTCACTACCCATCACTAGCTTCAAATACACATCAAAATCACTGCCACCAAAAAATGAAAAGCGATAAGGATCCAAAATAGCTTAGAAATAAAAACTCAGTTGTAAAGGAGCTTACAGGATAACTGGAGCTCGACTGAGTAGTTGCATTAAATGATTTAGTTCTTGATCAGTGGACTGAGATACCTATTGTTGATACTAATCAGAAAAAAGAAAAAGAACAGAGGAAAATCCACCTCTTCATTCCTTCAAATTTACTATTTTTGTCTTTCCAACTTGTTGTCTCTTTCTTTCCTTTTTCTTCTTTTCTATGCTCTTCTATTAAAAATTTCTTCCCCTATTTCAAATGTTAGTTGTCATCTATTAGCTTTTAGTTGGTAGCTATTTATATAGCGGTTTAAATTAGAACTATTCGGTGAAAATAATTATTTAACTTAAATGATAAAAATGATATTAATTGTGTAATTAATTGCATTCTGGGGAAAAAAATGAGTATAATTATGAAAAAAATTAATTAAAAGACAAACGCTAAACGTTAGAGTATTTAATGTTTCATAAAAAGCTCTCTCAACCTTTAAAAATAATTATAAAAGTTATATTACCGAATGCTACAATTAATAAAGATAGAAAGTTTTGAATTAGTCAAAACGTTAAAAGCTAGTTTAAAATTGTTGCTAAACATTACCTAAAATAACTAATATCGCTGAACAATCCCTAAAATTGGATCAGTAAATTATTGTTCAAATATAATACAATATAAACTTTTTTTTTTTTCAAGTTTAAGGCCGAGCTTGTATAGGTTGTATTAAAGCAAAACAGAAATCTTATTTTTGTTTAATTTTCTAAGGGATTGTTGATATGCATTCATTAAGAATGTGGAATTTATTTTTGCAATTACATTTTCTTGTTTATTATAGTATGTTTCAAATGAGAAATTCAAACATTTTTATTTATAATAAATTTAGAGTTTAATATAATATATGATAGACCTCCAAAATGTTCTTCAAGAAAATAGGAGAAAATAGAATAAAGTGAAGAAGAAAAAAGAGAGTGAAAAGGGAATAAAAAAAGGAGAGAGAGAGAAAAAAAAAAAGAAAAAGAAAAGATAAGCAGACGACCATTTTGATCTAAGATTGTAGTTATATAAATTTTGAGTTATTTATTTGAATATCAATTTTAATAAAAATTGATTAGTTGAATTCAATTCTACTATATAATTAAATTTATGTAATTGAAACCATTTTTCTTTTAACACACCAAGAATTAAAAATTGGTAATTGAGAATCATGAAGAGTGAATCTCATTTCATCGTTTGAACTTTATACTTTTTCTTTTTTTTTTTACTAAAGTTTGTACTTTAATAAATAGTGACTTTAAATTAAGTTAATTACTATACTCTCAAAGGCCATGTTCGGTAGTAGCATTTGAAATAGTGTTTAATATTTTGATAGAGTTAAAACACTATTTTAATTAATTATAGTCTTCAATAATACAATATTTACACTATCTTCATTAAATTTTTGCATTTTATATTTTTTTATGACACTTATAACCATCACTTGTCTTTACCTTGTTCCTCGCTTTCATATATTTTTTAGTCGTTTTATATTAAAAACTAATCAAACAGCTATTTCTACCGAACACTTTTATTCTAAACCGCTATATAATCAATTAACTACTAACAACTAATATTTAACAGCTAACCACTGGTAAAATAATTGACAGCTATTAAAATAGTTAACAACTCCCAGAACAGCTAAAATTGTTGAATAGACCCAAAATCTTATTTTAATCAATCAAGTCCCAAAATCATGTTAAATAGCAGATGACGCTTATCCTTGACTCCAAAATAAGGACATGAGATCAAAAGGTTTTGAATTTAAATTCTCTTTTTCTATATATATTGTAATATTCTACCCATTTTAATGAGCTACCATATATGAATTTTATATATGTATTAAGTTGAATGAATTTGTAATTTTCTTTAATTGCAACTTAATATATTTGTACTTTGGTATCTATGAAAAAAAAAAATCACCCTGAATGAAATATTAAAAATATTTATAAAATTGATTCTAAAAAAGAAATATTGATAAAATTACATATGTTAAATGGCGTAACCTTCAATTTCATTTTGAACTTTTCAAGTAGTTGCAATTTCACTCTAAATCAATCTTTATACCCAGGGTACCCTGAACTAATCAATCTAGTTATAATTACACTCTAATTTGCTTTTAGGGTGCAATTGCATCCTAAAAGTAAATTTCAACAAACTTATCGATTTGTTGCCATTGCAACCTAGAAGTAAACTAAAGTTGAAAATTTGATTAAAATAATGTAAAGAATTAGACTCTATACCCAAGTATTTAAACAATAAATAACAAAATCAAATCCAAGTATTCTTATAATAAATAAAAAAATCAAGATTGAGTATTTGATTTTAAAATTAAACCAATTTTAAGATGTAATTTAATGAGTTGGATATTAATTCAAATTAGGGTGTAATTGCAACTACGTTGATAAGTTCATGGTGTCCAGGGTACAAAGTTAGGGTGAGCAAACTTTGAAAAAAAAAAAAAACCAAAAACAAAACAAAACCAATTAATTTGGTTGCATATTCGGTCTTTGTATTCGGATTCAGTTAAAAATTTTCAAATTTTCAATTTTCAGTCTTTTGATCAATTATTCTAAAATATTTATTTTATGAGTAAGACCAAACCGTTTGCCAAACCAATGCTACCGAATCGTACCAACTATTTTGGTTCGGTTTTCAAAATTATTTCGGCTTGATTCGGTTTCAAAGAAAATCTATTTTTGGCATTCGATTTCAAATTGCCCATTTGTATACCCCTAGTACAAAGGTCGATTTTCAAATACTCGAAAAATTTGAAGTGAAATTGAATGATAGCCCTATGTTTAATAGTAAAAAAAAAAAAAGACGGACCCACTTGAGTTAAATATGTTTTTAATTCTAGAATTGGTAAGAAAGAGTGACGAATACTTGTGGTAAGCAATTGGTAATTAGCAAGACAACATAACTTGAATATCATAGTTTACTTTTTAGATTTGCTAATTGCCATATTGCGTCATTTGATTGGTCCCTAAATGAATACATATAAAATTGTAGCATGAGATGGTGCAAAATGCTTAGTCAAAGAAAGACATCTAATTACAGAATTAATAGGATTAGTTTAACCCTTCCTCTAGAAGTTGAAGCAAAGCAAGAGTCAACCCAAAACCTAGCTAACAGGAAATTAATTATGAGCAAACTCATGAATTTTCTTGTATGCTATTAGATTACATTCTCTTTTCTTAATAATGTTATTAATTCATTCTTATTTTGCTAATTTTTTTAAACAGTGTAGAAAAAATTATTATTCACGAGTTTAAATAGAGAGTTTTCTTTACGAAACTGACTTGATTAAAGTTGAAGCTTGCTTCATAAATAAATCTAACTTATAATTTAAAATTATGTAGGCTAAGTAGGCTAAATTTAACTTTTACACAATAACAAAACTATAGTTAATATGGTTAAAGTATAGTTTTTACTTAGTTTTTCCAAATTTAACTTTTATACAAATTAAGATGATATAGTTAAATTATATTTTCACTTAATTTTTTTTCTTAATACACACTTACAATCTTTTTTTACATCTAGGAATATGGACAGTTGACATTTTAATTAGTTGTATATTTCATATTTGATTAATAGTAATATATTTATTGATAAAGATACATATTTAAATAGAGATAAAATAAGAAACTGTAAATATTATTTTTTTTCTAAATAGAAGTAACGCTATAATTTGAAACGAGTGAAAAAAGGAAAAGATAATTAGTGTTATGAAATATAAGAAATAGATAATATATATAGAAATGAAATAAATAGAATAAGAGAAAGTAGAAAGAAATTGATTTATTGTATTAAAATCTTAGTTATATAATCCAAAGGATTAAGGAACTATTTAGAGGGTACAGAAATGATCCAAAAGACATAACCTTACACATTTAAGAATATAATCCTTTATTCTAAAGGACATAATCTTAAAAACTAAAAAATATAGTCATTCATCCTAAAATATATAATTTAGAGAAATAAATAATTTATTTAATTTTTAGAGAAATAAATAATTTATTTAATAAATTTAATGGACATATATTATATTATATAGTTTTAATTTTTTAATTATATTAAATATTCAAAAAAATATATATTCGTAATAGTTAAAGCAATATTAAAATTAACAACAGAGGCAAAAAAAATAAAAATTAAATTATACATTTTGACAAAATACAATCATAAATTCTTTCGTCGTTAGACAGATATATTATATAGAGAGAGGATGGGTAGAAGCAAAAGCGAAACTAGGGGCGCGCTTAGAAGTTAGGACAGTTTGCGCGGGGTGTTGACCAGTTGGTTGAGGGTCAAATGGCATTTTCGTTAAATATATGATGTATGAGGGTGATCTATTAAACTGTCCGACTACCTCGAAGGTTGTCTTGCTTGGCCTCACATTCTTCGAAGCAACTGACACTTAACTTTTATTTTGGAAAAAAAAAAAAAACGTTCGTAATGATGACGTGGCATTAAGCAACTTCCAGTGCACTGCTGATATCTCTACTGTTGAGTTAGCATCAGCTACGCTTAGTTCCATGGCGATAGCATGCATCCACTTTCGCGTAAATTTTATCACCCAAAGCAACATATATTTCTCCTTCCCAGCAAACGATCCACGTCAGGAATATCATTCAACGGTCATCGATAAAGTGATTTATTCTAAGGCTAATAAAAAACAATAGAATCAATCGAAGCAAATAATTTATTTTAATTTTTAACTATTAAAATATTAATTCAATTTTAGTAAGAATAAAAATATAAATTCAATTTTTATAAGTTTTATAAATTTATTTTTATAAAAAATAATTTTATTTATAAAAATTTAGAATTTTAAAATTGAAATGATTGATAAAAACAATCCGCTCTTTCATTTTAAATGAATCTATTTATATGTCACATTAATTTAATTAATTTTTAAATTTTGGTGATTTATGGCAATTTCTAGGAAAAAAAATAAAATGGTATCTAATTATGGCACTATTTTTTGACGTAGATAAATATAATTAGCTTTGATATGTGGGTGAAGCCAATTATCATGTCAAATTTATATAATTAAATTGAACTAAATCTGTTTGGTATAGTTGAATTTAATTTATAAATAATTTAGTTTAATTTTTTTTTAGAAAAAAAAAATCCAATTTTGAACTGCACTGAACTAATCAAAGTCTGACAGCGAGGGACCCATACGCTCTATCAAATCGCGTCTTCTTAATCTTATTGTTGGTTTGGGCCCTACAATTAGCAGTCTTACATCGTTAATGGTAGTAGTAGTAGTAGTACGAGTAGAGCGCTTTCTAGTTAGATTCCTCATTTGCTTGACGGTGCGTGTTAATGGATTTTTTGACTAAAAAGTTAACCTTATCCATGCAATTATTCTTTTCCGTAAATCCTTTTGGAACAATTTGTGCCAGAGACACTGGCCACGTTGTATTGTGGTAAAAAGATTGTAATACCTCTGAAAAAAAGTTAAGGAGGTTGTTTAAAGACAGGTAAAAATTGTAGGAAGGGACGTATCAAGAAGATTGATTAAAGAGCGCCCAATTATAAATTAAAAATATTATTAAAGTAAATAAAAGAAATCTAAAAATCTATTGAAAAAAAAAATCTTCTATTCATTTGAAAATTTTTATTATTAATATCATAAAAATTAAACATCCTTAATTATAAAAAAAAAAATTCAACTAACATATAACTTATCATTTTATACACAAAAGGCTTAATATATATAAAAATACCCTAAACTTTTCAATATATAAATTAGCCTAAAATAAACTTTATCCTCTTACTACTCTCATTTTAAAACTTAGATTTATTGGCATCTTAAAATAAGATTAGGATGAGAATTTGCAACAAAAAAAATAACTTTGTAAGTCGCTAACCATTTGGGGTTAACTTTTAATCCAAGGATTTTAAAATCCCTAAATACAGAGTTTTGAATATAAAACTGCACTCAATGTTTTTCTCTCAATTGTCTTTGATCATCTTCTTTCACTACATGGTAAAAAAAAAAAAAATGTTGCTTTTTATGACACTTTACAAACTGAAGAGTGCAAGATACATTATTTTCATGTGATTAGATTGATATATTCACTGTTAATTTCTTGGATGATTAAGCTAGCTAGCATGTACATGTCTTTTATAGATAATTATTATTTGTTAATAAAATGCATATCTAATCTTATTTTTGGAGGTCTAAAAATGACATGGGCAAAAGGAGAAAGAATGCTACATGAAATTTATACAATCAAATTGTTGTTGTGCATTCTACTTTACACAATTAAAATAATTAACTTATAGAAAAAAAGAAAGCCAAGACGTCGCCGATTACCATACAAAACCGAGAGTTTAAAAGAAATCTATTTGTAATTGGGCAGTAAAATCCAACAGTTCTCTTTCAACGCATACCATAAAAAAGAAAAGAGGAAATATAATAAAATAAGCCGATTCAATTTAAATTTATAAATCCTGCTTCATTCAAAATCAAAGAAAAATTGAACCAAGAAAAGTTATTTTCAACTGGCCACTTCAAAAATTTGCAATACTATGATTAGTGCTTACCAATCAGTCTTCTTCCTTCTTGTCGGGGGTTTTGTGATGCCACTGACCAATCTTCATTTGATGTGATTACTTGAAGATCATATCTTTGAAGATGCTGATGTTAAATAATATTTAATATAGCCCAGATCTATTGTTCATAGAATTTGTTTGATAGAAATAGACAATAAGCAGAAGCGTACCTTGATCCATAACAGCAGATCTATGTTATGGGTTACCTCGTTGCGGCAATTCGATTCTCACCGTAACAACAGATCTATATTCCTTCCTCTGGCCTTTTGTCCGTAAGTTTTCTCTCAATGGTCAGAAAATAATCGACAGCTACGGGAATTTCTTTTATGAGCTCTCTCAAACAAGCTATCACTATATGTGTTTGAGGCAGCCGTCACACTCTTTATTTTGTTTTCTTTTCTGTGTTCACCCTAAGCTGTCGATTCCTTTTACTTTTATAAGGCAGATGAAGGGTATTAAAACCATAACTGGCTCTTATCCATTAAGCCCAATAACCATCATCTTGGACCATCTTAATTAGAACCAGCCCTTTAATCACATGGGCCACATATAGATTATTAAATAATCTAACAATCTCCCACTTGGCCCGTGTGCATTTCTTGAGTCTATCATGTTTACCTTAATTAGAATTAAGATGATCGGATTATGGCGGTCACAAGTCATTAATCGACATGATTCCTTCCATATATCACAGACCACTTCAATTCATAAACTTTAATGGAGAAACTATTCAACAAACAATATATTGTCACAATCAAATATTATTGTTGTCTCACTCAAACCATTATTGTATACATCTATAATGTGGATAACACATAAATAAGTAAAAACACATCTTTAATTGAATTCCCAAGTGTCACAATAATATGAGCAAAATAACCATATGTATATATATGTACAAGTCTGAACATCATGCTAACAAGGACTTATCTATAATGCCCATTCTATCTACATGGCCAGTGAAGATTTTGGGCGGTAAGCCTTTAGTTAGCGGATCCGCTATCATCAGATCAGTACCGATATGCTTAATTGACACTTTGTGTTTTTGCACTTCTTCTTTCACAGATAGGTACTTTAAATCCATGTGTTTTGCACCCTTAGAGTACCTATCATTCTTAGAGAAGAAGACAGCTGCGAAATTATCACAGTAAATTCTCAACGGTCTAGCTATACTGTTGACAATGCCTAGACCTAAGACAAAGTTCCGCAACCACAATGCATGAATAGTGGCCTCAAAACATGCCACAAATTCAGCCTCCATAGTGGAAGTAGCAATGACAGACTGCTTTCCACTTTTCCATGATACTGCTCCTCCAGCTAGAAGAAACAAGTAGTCAAATATAGACTTTCTCAAATCTACACAACCGGCATAGTCTAAATCCGAGTATCCCACCACTTCTAGATGGCTAGACTTTCTATAAGTGAGTATATGATCCTTAGTGCCTTGTAAATACCTAAGTACTTTCTTTGCAGCTTTCCAATGGTCCATCTCAGGATTACTTTGATATCGCCCTAACATTCCTACGGTGAAACTAATATCCGGTCGGGTACATGTCTGAACATACATTAAGCTCTCAACCACTGATGCATATGGAATAGACTCCATCTCTTTACGTTCCAAATCATTTTTAGGACATTGCATTTCACTGAACCTATCTCCTTTCTGAATTGGAACTATTCCTGCGGAGCATTTTTTCATTTTGAATCTCTCTAATACCTTATCAATGTAAGCTCTTTGAGACAATCATAATAGTCCTTGTGATCTATCACGGAATATTTCTATTCCAATCACAAAGGATGCCTCTTCCATATCTTTCATTTCAAAGTTCTTAGACAGAAAACCCTTTACATCAATCATGCAACAACCTAACATCATTCGCAGCAAGAAGAATGTCATCAACATATAGGACTAACATAATGAGCTTGCTCCCACTGACCTTCATATAAATACACCGATCAACAGTGTTTTCTATAAAACCATATGAAGTGATGGTATTATTGAACTTAAGATACCATTGACGAGAAGCTTGCTTCAGTCCATATATTGACTTCTTTAACTTACACACCAAGTTTTCCTTTCCTGTGACCATAAACCCCTCTGGTTGGTCCATATATACTTTCTCCTCTAAGTCACCATTAAGAAAGGCTGTCTTTACATCCATTTGGTGAAGCTCTAGATCATAATGAGCCACCAAAGCCAAAATAATTCTTAAAGTGTCCTTTTTGGAAACTGGAGAAAAGGTCTCTTTATAATCAATGCCATCCTTCTGAGTGTAACTTTTAGCAACAACTTTGGCCTTATATCTTTCAATGTTGTCCTTAGAGTCCCGTTTGGTCTTAAAAACCCATTTACAACCAACTTGTTTTGACCCCTCAAGCAACTCGACTAAATCTCAGACTTGATTATCACTCATTGATTTCATTTCTTCCTTCATGGCATTAAACCACTTGTCAGAATTATCACATTCCATGGCTTTCTGGAAAGAGACTTGATCCTTATCAATGCTCAATTCACATTCATGCTCAAGTGAGTAAACCACATAATCACTAGAAATAGCTAGCTTTCTTTGCCTTTGTGACCTCCATAATACTATTTCTTGTGAAACCACTTGATCATTCGTGAATTGTTCATTATTTGCTAGTTCATCATTTATATGGTCATTTTGTGGGTTTAGAATGTTGTTTTGTTGTTCAACCATGATGTTAAACCGTGGTACAATAAGTGGAACAACAACCGAAGAAGAGACATTAGGAAAATCCATCTGAGTTGGATTTTCAATCTGAATCTCTTGCACATTCACCTTACGTGGTTCACTACTCCCATTAATTTGGCCATTTTCAATAAACCGAGCATTATCAGACTCAACAATTCTCGTACTATGGTTAGGACAATAAAATCTGTACCCTTTTGACTTTTCAGGATATCCTATAAAAAATCCACTCACCGTTCTAGTATCAACCTTCTTTTCATATGGATTATATATCCTTACTTCCGCTGGGCAACCCCAAACATGAAGATGCCTCAGAGTAGGTTTCCTTCCCATCCATAGTTCATAAGGGGTCTTAGGAACTTCCTTACTAGGAACCCTATTAAGTAAATATGCAGCAGTCTTTAATGCATGCATCCATAATGATAAAGGTACAGTACAATTATTTAGCATACTCCTAACCATTTCCATAAGAGTACGATTTCGCCTTTCAGCTACACCATTCTATTGAGGTGTACATGACACTGTGTATTGCGCACAAATGCCACGACTTTCAAGGAACTTTGCAAATGGACCTGGACATTGTCCATTTTCATTAAATTTACCATAATATTCACCACCTCTATTAGATCTCACCACTTTAACTTTTCTATTTAAATGCCTTTCTACCTCATTAATGAATATCTCAAGGATATCCACTGATTAAGTCTTTTCATGCAGTAAATATACATAACCGTACCGTGAGAAATCATCGATAAAGGTAATAAAATATTTTTCACCACCCCAAGAGGGAAAATCAAAAGGGCCACATATATCAGTGTCTCTTTAGTGCCATTGATTATAATTAATGGTCTACTTTTGGGTAACCTAACAAATTATAATCAATGATCTCAATTGTTTAGTTTTAACTTTCGTGTCATTTGACAACATCCACAAACATGAACAATTGAAAATTGCATAATCAATGTCTACAATAATCCAAACAAGGCCACTTTGGTGACTAACAAGTTTTCCATTCATTAAACATTGATACATGCAAAACTTTTATGAGATTGAATTAAGATCTCAAAACTTTAACGACATAACCCAATAGTATGTCATAACCATTCTCTATAAATAACAGCATAATAATTTATAGGGCATAAAGAACACAAACAGTTTTCAATTTCTATAATTTTTGGCTTCACTTATACCAGAAAAATCAACTTCACAATACGAAATTAATTTTCATTAATTAAGCCAAACAAAACACTATCAAACAAATCTAGAACAGGTACAGGCTCTGATACCACATGTTAAGTAATCTTTAATATAGCCCAGATATATTGTTCATAGAATTTGTTTGATAGAAATAGATAATAAGTAGAAGCGTACCTTGATCCATAACAGCAGATCTATGTTATGGGTTACCTCATTGAGCAATTCGATTCTCACCGTAACAGCAGATCTATGTTTCTTCCTCGGGCCTTTTGTCCGTATGTTTTCTCTCAATGGTCAGAGAATAATCGACAGCTACGGGAGTTTCTTTTATGAGCTCTCTCAAACAAGCTATCACCGTATGTGTTTGAGGCAGCCGTCACACTCTCTATTTTGTTTTCTTTTCTATGTTCACCCTAAGCTGTTGATTCCTTTTACTTTTATAAGAAAGAGGAAGGGTATTAAAACCCTAACTGGCTCTGATCCATTAATCCCAATAACCATCATCTTGGTCCACCTTAATTAGAACCAGCCCTTTAATCACATGGGCCACATATAGATTATTAAATAATCTAAAGCTGATACTGTAACATATGCTTGATTAATTGTGTGTGCATTATACAAATTTGGAAAGCAATTGTGTGACTGTTTAGGTTATGCATTATTTATTATTATTCACTGAGTTTATGAAACTCACCCTTTTCCTTTAAATTTTTCCCAGGAGGTAGACATTTTGCTGATCTAGATAAGCTATGCATCCTTCATCGCAGAGACTCAGTAGTAATTTGTAGCTTTTGATAATGTTAAAATATATAATAGTGTGCGTATGAACAATCAATGTCCATTTATTGGGCTTCGCAGTTAGGATGTTTTGCCTTACATCTTATTATGTAAAAATTAATAGTGTGCTGGTCAGTGAACCTATGGATTATTTTCTATTTGCCTCTTTAAATGTTGTGAACGAACCAGTTTGCCCATACTATGAATGACGTGGATTGTACAAAGTATATACATATATAGGCCTGAGCTATGAGTGATCTGAAATATTGAAGCTGGGCCAGAGATGTAATTTGCCAGAATAAATAACGTTGAAATATGAGCTTATAGTGCCTAGAGTCAGTTTTTTTAAAAGAAATGGGTTTCGTAAATTAGGCTTACAGGCTTTGGGGCCTTAAGCTTACCTGAGCCTTAATACCGGTCCGGTCCACGGTTTTGGGTCGTGAAACTGGTATTATCAAAGAGAACCATTTTAACATGGTTTCTTTGACTATAATTATAATTATAATTAATAATTATACCAGTATGCAATATTGTTAGAATATGAATAGGTTTGATTATAAATTAGTAATAATTAGAAATTCTATAATTATAGTACTATTAGAATGATAATGGTAATTATGATAGTTATAATAATATAATAAAAGTTAGTATTTTTTTTTTTGAAAGGATAATAAAAGTTAGTATTAAGTTTGATTATAATGGTATAATTATAATAATTATAATTATACGAGTATAAAATATTGTAAGAATATGAATAAGTTTGATTATAAATTAGTAATAATTAGAAATTAATTATATTACTATTAAAATGATAATGGTAATTGTAATAGTTATAATTATATCATAGAAGTTAATATTAAGTTTGAATAATGCTAGTTATAATTAGAATGTCTATACTTATGATACAATTAGAATGAGAATGATAATTAGTATAGTAATATGATGTAGTTTTACTTGAGGATTGATTTAAACTTCCTGCATCAAAACTACATTGTTTTGATTGTAAATTTATTATTATTATTATAGAATAATACTGTCAAGTAATTAAAATGGCTATAAGCATATTTCATTATTTGAAATATCTTGACATTAATTAATTACATATTCTAATTAATTAAGATATTGAATATCAAGTATTAGAATCATGCCTGATGTTTAGATTATTATCATTTTAATGGATATTGAAAGTCTTCTAACGATTAAGGAAAAGTATGTAAAATCAATTAATGCATGTATTTTTTTTTAGTCTAATCTAATTATTATATTACAAGTTAAACTGCTAGAAAACCAAAAAAACTAAGACTTTTGTGATTTAGACTGAACCAAACTATAAATAGTTTGAAAGGAAGAAGAAAATGAGTTTGCTGGTTCATTGGCAAAATACTCCTTTGGTTATGGAAGTCTATTTTGTGGATTAGGAACTTCAATTTTTGTTGTTTTTGAGTTTTCTAGTTGGGTCTTACGATTCTGATCACAATTCTTATTAAGATAAGTTTGAATTTATAGTTTTTTATTGACTAAACTTGATTTTGTGTTGACTTAAAGATTTGGAGAAAGGATTTTGTGAATTGAAGGAAAATCCAATTCAATAAAATTTATATTTGTTGGTTTGATTTTTCAGTCACCATGCACGATGGGTGGCGTTCGTTCTCCCAAAATCTGGTAAGTTAATATCGTTGAGACCATAGAGTGTAAATGTTTTTTATCCTCTTAGCAAAATGCGTGTCACGCTTGACTCCAACCACCAGAGGAATTGTCCGTTTTAGCTCAAGCCGAATCCATTCCATACTGGATTGACAGGATCTGTACGGTTTTGTCCCATAGGTGAAATGGAGAACTTCCTAGGTGGTCACCCATCTTAAGATTTCCGTTAAACAAGCACGCTGAACCTTGGAGTTCTTCCAACTCTCCAAGTAGGCATGGCCACTGGTTCAGTTCTAATCGGAACCGAATTGTATTGTAAACGAACTAGAACCGGTGGTTCAAGGGCCGATTAAGGTTCATGTGAATGTTAAAAAAATGAACTTGAATCGGCCCAGAACTTAACCAGCGGTTCTAGTTCAGTTCGAATCGGATGTATAAACAAAATTATTTGTAGCTTAAAATTTTATATAAAAAAATTTATATCACTTGATTTAATTATTTTTGATTTGATTTATGGTGAAGAGAAGTACAATGGTACATAATTTATAAAAAGTAATGAAAAGAAAAGTGCATATGATTTGACTTAATTTGTATAAAAAATCGTACATGAATAGTTGATTTGTAAAAAAAAAAAAAAATACTTTCATGTGTACAAAAGAATGGTACAAACGGCTAGTTGATACTTGATAGGTGACTTTTAATTTTTTTTTTATTTTTTGGAAAATAAATTTTATTCATTTTTAATCAATTATTTATTTATTTATTTATTATAATTTACTAAATTATCCAAAAATATAGTTGTTATTTTTCTGTTATAAGGGACAATTTGGAAAACTAATAAATGAAAAATATGTATAAATATGATGAGTTTATGATTTTTTTTCACAACCAATTATATTCTAACTCTACTCTTATTCTCAATCAAAATTCTCTCGAATTTTCATAGTTCATTATTTTTTCTATTACTTTATTTTCCTTAATATTGGAATTATCTATTGTTTATTTCTTATTTTCATATATCCAATTCTAAAGTCCTTCTAATCTCAATTTTTCCATTCATAAATTTACTTCATTTGATATTTTAAATAATTTTCTTAGTATTTGGAAATAATAATTTCCAACTCATTCCATTTATTCATTTTTTTCCATAATTCCATTTAAAAATATGGCACACAATTCACAAAGTTCCAAGGGAAAGCGAGTTGCTCAAAGCGTGGAAGAAATTGATTTAAACGATCCATTAGTTAATTTTTCACCACAATTAAATGATGAAATTCAACATCAAACTCTAATTGAGGAACGTTATATTCGTCGTCATCCACCACAAGAAGCAACATCTCCTAATATTTCAATAGATAAACCACTAAAATCAGATATTTTCAAGAAACAGTTTGCAAAAATTGTTCAAGATAACGGAGAAATCAATGCGATTCGATATAATTATTGCAAAAAAGAATATGCATTCAAGCTTGGAGGAGGCTATGGTACTCTCCATAGGCATTTAAAATCACGTCATCCAAGTGAGGTAGAAATGGATGTAACTCAAACTGAATTATCGTCATCAAGGTATGGTGATCCTAACACTCCTTTATTTAAATATAGTGATGAAACTAATAAAATTGAAATGGCTAAAATGGTTTGTATGGAACAATTATCTTTTTCATTTGGTGAAAAAATTGGATTTAATAATTATTGTAAAAAAGCATTAAATCTTTTAGCAAAAAAGATAACTAGGAATACACTTAAAAAGACTATCTTATCTATTTATTTGAAAGAAATAGAAATTTTAAAAAATTTATTTGCAAATTTTGATGGTAAAATTGCTATTTGTTGTGATATTTGATGTGATGCATGGCAAACTCATTCTTATATGAGTGTTACTTCCTATTGGATTGACAATGAATGGAAAATTCAAAAAAGAATTATTGCACTTAGAGTTTTGATGACTCTCACACCGCCCATAATATTTTTACCATGTTAAATATTATTTTATAAGAATATGGTTTGACTAAAAAAATTTTTACAATTGGTTTTGATAATGCTAGTGCAAATACGGCATCAATAAATGCATTAAAAACTCTTCGTCAACCCAAATTTGGTGGACAATTTTTTCACATTAAATGTGTGTGTCATATGTGCAAGATGCATTCACAATATTAAATGTATTTTTACGTCCAATAAAAATGCTTTAAATTATTTATGGACACATGGATATGTTAGAAAAGAATTTAAAAATTTTTGTCACTCTATGGAAAAAAATATAAAAAATTTTCAAGAGATATTCCTACAAGGTGGAATTCAACTTATAAAATGTTAAATGAGTCTTATGAATATAAAGATATTCTTTCTTCATTTATGCAATTGTATGTATCACATTTTCAACTTTATCCAACCAATTGGACTATTTGTAAAAAAATTATTAGATATTTTGCAAGTTTTTAAAAATTGTACAAGAATTTTTAGTGGTGTTTATTATCCTACTTTCCATTTATTTCCATTTCATTATTTGGCCATAAGTAGTGCCATAATTGAAAATAAAAATGATGATGATTTACAAAAATGCATATTCATGATGATAACTAAATGGTTAAAATATTATACTGAAATTCCTGATTTAAATTTAGTTGCATTTTTTCTTTGTCCTAGACATAAGTTAGTTGCATTACAAGAATTTTTTCGTCTTTATCATGGATCTTTTAATATTGAAGTAAATTATTTTTCTTTTACTAATAATGTTTTAAGGTATGTCCGTTAATTATATGATGAATATTCTAAATTAGTATCTCCCCTTCCTCAAGTATCACATCCACAAATTACACAATCCACTAAATTTCATTCTACACAATTTACTTTCATGCAAAATGTTTCAAAAAAAATCAAGGGAGGGTCCACATTCATACACAGAAATTGAGACATTTATTAGCACAGATTTTGAGTTTTTAGGTGATGATGCGGATGAAGAGCCGACAAAATTTGACATTTTGGGCTGGTGGAAAAAGCATACAAATCGCTTTCCAGTTCTTAGCTTCAATTGCAAAAGATATTCTTAATTGTCTAATTTCTACTATTGCAGTGGAACAAGCTTTTAGTGTGGGTTGTCAAATTTTAGATCTAACACGGTCAAGATTACCGCCAAATAATGTGGAAATGCAAGAATGTGTTGACGATTGGACTAGAGCGGCGTTGAGAACTCAAAACCAATAAAATTCAAGTGATTATGATGATTCCGGCTCATTAACCGGGGCTAGTGGCACTGATGACTAAAATTAATTGTAATAATTGAGAGGTTATTTTCCATTGTAATAAAAAAAAAAAAGAACTACGCTTTGATTTCCTCTAATTCCCAAGAGGATATGTAAGCAATTAAATTAAAAATTTTTAATTTTAATTTAATTCAAGCCCAAAATAAAAAAAAAATTATAATTTTCTATATTAGTGAATTCGCAAAATTTGTAAATTTAATGTAATAATAGTGCTAAGTTAATAGAAGTTTTTCCTTTAAATTTTTGTAATAATTTATTTAGTTAATAAAATCTAAACATTTTAAAATTATTATTTACTTATGAATTCGGAATCAAAATTTTATTATTTTTTTAAAACTTTGTGTAATACTAGAATCGAATCGGAACTGTAATTCGAATCGTCGGTTCATCGGAACCGCGCTGGAACCGGAACCGGAGGTTCAAGGGTCGGTTTCAGTTTAAAATTTTAAACATCTCGAACTGGCGGTTCAATGAACCGGCCATTCCTATCTCCAAGCCATTTCACTAAAAAACGTCTCTATTGATTAGTTTCCCTCTTTTCGATATATGATTCGATTTATTTCTGTGTCCCGCAGTTGGGATATCATAGGCCCACTAGCTTCCGTATGGTTTGTCCTCGAACCATACATCTACTGGAGGGGGTCCGGCTCTGATATCAATTGTCATGCCCACTTCAACCACCAGAGGAATTGTCTGCTTTGAATCAAGCCGAATCTATCCCATTCTAGATTGGCAGAATCCGCACGGTTTTGTCCTGCAGGTGAAATGGAGAACTTCTCAGGTGGTCACCCATCTTAGGATTTTCGCTAAGTAAGCACGCTTAACCTTGAAGTTCTTTCAACTCTCTAAGTCATTTCACCAAAAGACGCCTCTATTGATTAGTTTTCTCCTTTTCGTTAAATGATTCGATTCATTCCCATGTCCTGCAGTGGGGATATCACAGTGCACTTCCCATAATTCAAACTTATATTCTCATATTTACAGGAATTGAGGTCACTTACAGCCCCAACTAACACCTTGTTGGTTAAAAGAAAAAAAAAAACCTTTAATGTATATTAAAGGTATTGTAAACAATTTAAAGAGGTTGTACTTGGCACAACATGTGCCATTGAACACTGCTCTATTCTTTTTTAATACTAAGTAATTTCAGGATTTACATAAATAATTTAATTATTTAAAATAAATATTCAAAATTTAAACTTTTTTTTTTTAAGTTGCTGGAGAGGAAATTCAAGATGTTAATTAACTTTTTATGATATTTTTCTGGCAACAATCGTATTATTGCATTTAAATGTTGAATTGAATTCTTTTATATAATAGATTTTTTTAATTGAATATAAAAGTTAAAATTTTATGAAAATGAAATGATATAGAAATTGTTGACAAGATTAAAGTTACTCCATATTTTCTGTTGCTCTAGAGAAAACAGAAAAAGCACAGTGATTAAAGAGGTGGTTAAACAGAAACTTTTGTCCATTTTTGCCTACAATACCCCTAATTAGCCTTAAATATACAAGTAATGGTGAGGAAGTCTTCCAATGACGTATTTATTGGCAAAATTTTTTGAGGATTATAAGAGAGTCTTATCAAGTTCAAATTGGAATATTTCAGTACATTATATCATTTTCAAAAATAGGGCACTAGTTCCCCTAAAAAAGAAAAAAAAAAAAAAAGTCACTTGTAACAAAGAAACTTGGCATCAAACATCATGAATCCACCTTATTCATGTGCTCAGTCCACAAAGAAGGGCACTCAATTGGTTCGCTAAAACAAAAAGGTTGTGCTATATTAGAAATGTGTACTCTCGACTTAAAGATAATTTTTAAAAAGTACAACACAATAGTACAAATCTGTGACTATATTATAAAAACTTTCCAAGTAAAATAGTCATATTCGTTCTCACACGTGTAAAATTGAGTACACTTCTATGAAACCACGTAGAAATATACATGAAAGAATTTCAATTCAGTTTATTCAATAGCTTTTAAATTTGTCCCCAAATTAACAATGTGTAATATCGACAAAACGATGTTTTCATAAAGGTGCAACAATTGAAATGTGTAGTATATTAGTAAGAGTTAATCTCCGCATAAAGACAATTATTGTCTATATCAATCAAATGGAAAAATTTTCGGTCTTTCAGTTGCATACGACTAAACATCCTTCTAATTGATTCTGCATCGCCATCACTTAGCCTCAGCCTCCTTCCCTCTTAATTCCTACAATCTTTAATAGAACAAGTCATCTGCTAAGGGCCTCCTGCTTCTGCTGTCATCATCTTAATACTTTTTCATGGTCTAATTCTAGCAATATCATTTTCTTCCAACTTCCTTTTCATCGTTGAATCTAAATTTCTATGCCTACTTGTGAACCTGGACATGGAAGGTCCCAATTCATGATTATGGTCTCTGTTCATCTTTTTGACTTCCCAAAATCTATGTTTTCTCAAAACTGCACTCACCTTAGTAGGGTTTTTCTGTGCTTGTCATACAAAATTATATAATTTCTTTTAATATCATTCATGTCTTTTTTGGTCCAGACTTTCAAGCCACACCAAATCCTCTCTCTTTCCATGCCTTAGATAAAATTTGAAAAGACTATCTAAATTGAAAAATACGTGCTTAAACCGGGTCCATAGCTATGCTTATGGACTAAACCAATGACAGTAATAATTCTTTAAAAATTGTTCTAACTTTATCCTTTTTTTTTTTCTTAATGTATGGTTAAAAATACTCTTATTTCAATAAAAAATTTTATTCTCATTGGTTTGATCCATAGGTCGGGCATGGACGCGGTCTAGGTAAAATTTTTCCATCTAAAATAGAGGACAACCTATTGATCTTGGGACCCCTTCATCATTTATTGGTTCACTAAAAATCATATCATCATTTTCATCTGTGGGTTTAAAATCATATTGGGAATTGGAATTGAAATCAAGGTTTGCATTTTCCTAGAACTCATCAGTTGCAACACTACAATTATAAATAGATTCATTATATGGACCATGATATTCGTCGCAAATTTCCATTACTTAGTATCCCACGTTATTTCTGTATTATTCTTCAAATTCTGATTCAGAATCATTTAGTTCTCCATTTCCTTCAATCTGTGCAATATAGCATCATCCAATAGGTCAACATGAGAAATGCATGAGATTTAATATGCAATAACTCAATAACAGAGGTCAATTTTAAAATGTTGAAATCAGTATATATATATTTATAGAACTCAAAAATCATTATTTTAAAGTATATAATTCATGTATCATTTTTCTATTTTTCATATTTAATTAATTTTTAATAAATTATACAGTTCGATACCAATTATATTTTTAATAAATATCTATACAAAGATTCACGGATAGAATTTTAAAACCATGTTAATAAATAATGACTAAAAGTTAAGCTTGAAAAGCAACAAGAGGAACAAACAAAGAAGAGATTGAGGAAGGACAAAGATGACGCCCTAGTCCTAGGAAGATTCCTAGTGGTTAATGCGATGCAAAAGTTAGATTTGAGAATAATCGAATCTTAGTCTTTTTTTTTCTTTAATCAAATTCATGGAAACTTATGGCCCACGAATTTGATTAACAAGTTTCCATGAATTTGATTAAGTGGACTGTGTTAAATAATAATAATAATAATAATTGGGCTGTAATATAATTTTAACTTCTCAAAACTTTTTATTATGATTTGAATATTCTATTTAAACAAAAAAAGGTGATACTCATATTCGTATGTGACCTTCTTTTAATGAAATTTTCAGTTTAATTTCTTTTAAAAATATATATATAGACGACTCATTCCTTAATTTTATCGCAGAATCTATTTTATATAATTCAGCATCTTAACTTTTCTTGCTCTACAAGAAAAGTTTAATCACATTTCTAATTTTAAGTTGACCCCTTAGTTGTCTTCATATGTAATGTAAGTGTAATAATAGCTTCTAGCACATATTTTTTATGGAAATCTCAATCATACAGTATGTGACACTATAAATGTAATAATAGCTGAGATATAGTTGCCTCTGAATCTCACCTACCAATATCATCAACTTAATGTTCTGACATTGTAATTACATTATAACCGCAACATTTAATAAGGAAAGAGGAAGACAAAATATTTATCCGGTAAAAACTGTTGGTCAACATTAAAAAATTTAAATATATTACTTTTGTTACCATGTAACAATACATTTTTTACATTTAAAATGTAACAAATGCCTTTAAAAAGTTCGAACTCCTGCTTATAAATTGGTGCTGTTATTGAAATGATGCCTTTGAACATTACTGCCTTTTATTGTTAATTAATTTTGAGAACTTTCTTTGAAGCGCAGCTAAAAGAAACATTTTTTTAAGAAAAAAAAAAAAAAAAAAAAACTAGTAGTACAATGATTTCTTCTAGAGAATCAATTGGAAAGATTAGAGATGGAAGCGAGCAAGTACCCACAAATTTTAAGCTATCCATAACCGTATCCGTTTATTATTTTTATTCATTCTAAATTCGTTTAAATATCTATTTAAGTACTTATATTCGAATCCGTTTAAAATTTTATTACCTATTAGTATCCATTCATTTTAAACTATTCAAATCCAAACTTATTTAAAATGTTTTTAGTAATAAATGGATATATTCCCTCGATACCCAGAGTCTAATATTCGTACCCTATTCGTATCCATTATGGATAATAATTCACTATCCATATCTATTTAAAATTTATTTATAACTATTTATACCCTCAGTAAACGAATCAAAGCGGAATATATACTCTAAAATATTCGTCTCAATTCAGAATATCAGGCTCAATTCCATCTCTAGGAGAAAAGGTAAAGCAATGATTTCTCATTGTCTTTTTATTTTTTATTTTTTTAATTTTTACTACTTGTTTCTTTGTCTTTTTGTTAACAGAAGGTTCTAGTTTGTATTTGTTTCACCAAATCAAGAATTTTCTGTGAAAAGGACTTTAAACATAAATAAATAATAGTAATATTTTATATATATAAAGATTGCCGACCCAACAAAATCGCTTCATGTTGCTTGTACATCTCATGCTTTAGACTTTGTTTTATTTTTATTTCATTTTATTTATTTACTTTATAATCAGAATAACGGATAAAAGTAGTTGCAATCAGCTTTTCTGCACTATATTACATATATGTTTCAAGTGACTTTAAGAATACATTTTCCAAATCAACATGTTAAGCTCTCAGAAATTGAAGTCTATTAAATTATGAATTCGCTCCTCTTTGGAGTAAATTTGAAATATATATACTAGATATAAGATAATTGTATTAGAATTAAAATTACAAATCATATATTTATCTATTAATTAGAGTTTATTTAGGAATTTAGTATTATTATTTTAATATATTTTATTATTGTATGTTAATGCAACAGAACACTTTTAGAAATATTGTTAACATTTCATCATAAAACTTTTAATTATGTTATTTAAGATGAAATTAATATAGCAATCTCATCATATCAATAGTGTAGGATCTCAATCACATACAGGCAAGTTTATGTGTACTAATTTGGCTGCAAAATAGAACAAATTGAAATTATTCTAATTAAGTACATATAATATATAAATAGTTAATGTTGAAAAAGAAAGAGTTGTTTTGTGACTTAAAATGTGGGAATCGAATTTCTGTAGATGGGAATAGAATTATTTTTGTTTTTGATAATGTTGGAGCTGAAATAACCTTTATACAATATCAGGTGTGGTATTTCCATTTTCTTAAATCCTCTGCGTCATAGACTTTTTTTTATATATATAAATTTACGGTGTGTTTACTTACAGAAAACAGTTTTCTATTTTCTATTTTCTAAGAAAACCGTTTTTTTATAAAATAAAAATTAGAGAATAAAAAAAATAGAAAATGCGTTCATTTGCTAACAATAAAAAATTATATTTTAATTTAAAAAATTCACAAACATTATTTATAACTTTCATAATTAAAAGAAATACAATATTATAAAATAAATTTAGAATTTTTTGTTTAAAGTTTTTATGATTTATTATTTATAATAATAACATCAATTTTTATCATTTTGTAATTTAAAAAAATGAAGGATATAATATATTTATAATAATAAAATTAATTATATATTAAAGCATAATATAAATTTTTTATGTTATTTAAATAATTTTCATTTTTTCAATGCAAATATTTCATAGAAAAAATAATTTAGATATTATAATTTTAATTATGCATGTTTTTTATTATAAAGGAAAATTTTGCAAACAACTTAAAGCTATATTCTAAACCTTAGTTAATTTTCGAAAAATTGAAAAACTATTTTCTAGTTTTTCAAATAAAAAATTGATTAATTTGAATACAAAATTCTGTTTTTCAATTTTTTTAGAAAACTTTTCTAAAAAACTACCAGTTTTCTACAAGTGAACACACCCTAACTTCTAGAATGTTCAACTCGACACAACATAATTTTAAATATAAATTTAAATTTGAAGAAAATCTTTAGACTCTATTTAACAACAACTTTTAAAGTAATATTTAATATTATTTATATTGTTTGTCAGTGAAGCATTTATATTAGTATTTACATATTAAGGGAGTAAATTACAAAACGTAACTCCCCTTAACGTTTATCTAATTTAATTCTGTATACTTTTATTTTTGCTTCCTCGCTTAGTTCCCTGTGGAGTTCTTAATTCTACAACAAAGTCTTCCTGGGAAGTGCTTCTAAAAGGAAATACATTTGCTATATATTTGCTACACCAAATAGAAAGGGGGTGAAATTCTATTATTTATAATAAATCATTAACATAAAAAATACTTAATTTCTTATTTCAATGACACAAAAATAAATTAAAAAAAAACACTTCATTTTTTTATTGGTAATAAGAAAAAATCTTAGTTAATTAGCTTGATGTATGAAGTAGTCTCATATACTACGGGCTAAGCTGCACGAATATGGGACACGAGATATGATAATATACAAGATATAATAATTTTTAAAAAAGGTAGAACATCCACATGCTTATGACACGCTACACTAAATAAGTAATGTATTAATATTTTAAATAAATAAACGGTCATTTATAATAAATTATAAACATAAAATTAAAAAAATTAGTTTCTCATTTCAATGATACAAAAATAAATTTTAAAAGAAAATAATTCTTTTTTTTATTGGTAATAAAGAAAAACCTTGGTTGATTAGTTTAGTGTATGGAGCAGTCTCATATACCAATAGTTAGGTTGTACGGATACGGTACAAGAGATACGAAAATGTACAAGATGCAGTAATTTCTTAAAAAGTAAGACATCCACACGCTTAAATACACTACACTAAATAAGTAATATATTAATATTCAAATAAATAAACAATCATTTATAATAAATCTCAAACATAAAATAAAAAAAATACTTAATCTCTTATTTCAATATAATTAATTAAATTCTCAAAATTATTATCACTATTGAAAAATACATTAATAGTATGTATGCATTTTTTATGTAGATCATACTATACATGGCTTTGGCTATTGCATACCTTATGAGAGTTTTCACATAATACTTAAGAAGACATATTTTAGCATTGCAACTTTTCAGCATATCTTAATGAGATACAATTTATTATTTTATTATATAATTTTACTATTTTTGAACGATGTTATAAAAGATTATTTCATCTTTTAATATTGCTCAGTGTATCGGGCAGGTTCTAACAGTAGTATAACCTTAGAACAAAGTTATTATTTTTTTAGAAAAAAATACATATCACCGGAAACCATAATCAAAATCCTCGGTTCATTGAAACTGTGCCGGAACCGTAGCCGGCGGTTCAAAGGCCTATTCAGGTTTAACATTTTAAAAATTTTGAACCGCCGATTTTGGGCGGTTCAATGAACCGGCCATGCCTGGAGACACCAACGAACCTCCAAATAAAAAATTATATTAAAATTCAATAAAACTAATTAGATTTAATTATATTATGTATGATATTGACTTGTTCTCAGTAATATAGCGTTTGAACTAACTTTTAGAAGTTAAAGCAAAGTAGCATTTTATAAAAAATTAATATTTCACTTTTTAGCGTTTATGAAAAACTACGCAACCAGTTAAACCACTGCTAAAGCAGTTAATTTTATCGAATCGAAGAGATCTAACTGCTCATAATAATGAACTAAATCTACTAAGACAGAAATCATAGGTATAAAACTAACCAGAATAACTCAAATCAAACCTGAAATCTTTTGATCTCATGTTATGTACTTAATTAAAGAAATGGACCCCATTATAGAACAAAATACACGTCATAACATGAGACCTCAGTGAGTCATGCACTACGTAGGGAAGACCAGATCACAGGCCTTTGCTGGAAAATGGAAATCAACTTCGATATATATAGAGATTACCACCGCTGGTTCTAACCTTTACCTTTTCTTTATCTTTTTTCTTTTTGTCTTCATCGATAAATAAATAAATAAAGAGACATTTAATGGGTCCATGTGAAATAAATAAATTTTCTAGAAGGATTTAATTGTTCTCTTCTTTTATATTTTCTTTATGATATTATATTGTTATTTGTTATTTTTTATTCTTTAAATAGTATTTTTGTAGTGATTTTCTTAACTTAAAATAGTTTGATAAGAGACTTTCTAACCTCTTGATTAAATTTTAAGTAGTTGATCAATGCATACTTTATAAAATCCACTAATTAACATTTATTCTCTTAATTGAATTTCAATTTGACTGGGTCAAATAATTACTAAAGGGATTGAGATGAGTACAAATATCCAAAATACAAGTATCATATCTTATATATTTTTGATAAATATAAAAAACTTTAATTAAAGACAATATATATAATACTATTTTCAGTTTAATGAATTGGTTATTGTTGCTTAAAAAAAGTATGAAAAAAATTGAAATTATAATAAAAATTAACAGAAAATTTAGTAGAAATGATTAACATATTTGAAATAAAAAATGTTGGGACCTTTAATTCGACTTTAAAAATAGAAATGACAATCAATAATATTTAACCACTCAATAAATGATTTATCTTTGATATAATTAGAAGATTGATCCAATATAATGTGTATTTTAAATTATATATATATATATTTTTTATATTACTCAAAACATTTTAATCTATTAATATTTTATAATAATATAAACATTAAGAATGCTAATACACAAAAATGGTGATATTGTCTGCAATCTATGAAGCATCACTTTCAAGTTTAACCTTTGATGTTTAGTGGCCTTCTTCTCAGGACAGTTGTTGATTAATGTAAGCTTTTGGCAAGAATATTTTAAAAGCTTTAAAACAAAACCTGGTGGGATGACATCGTTTTTGCTTCTTTTTACCCAATAGGAAAAAAAGAAAGAAAAGAAAAGAAATATAAGTGTAGTCTTGAATAAGACTAATGTGTAGTGGTGCACTACTTTAATTTACTATGCTAAAGTAAATAAATAGTGAGTCTAAAATAAATAAATAAATAAATCATTTACTCTTTCCTCATGATTCATGATTTTTATGTGCCAAAATAAATTGGCATTGATCATTTTTCAACTAGTGATAATCTTTGAATTTGAAGTGGCCATCATTAGTTTCTTTGTAATAATTTTAATTAAATTTTTTAAACTAATTTCACTCAAAAATATTTTTTTACTCCGTACGAAAATCTGAAATGTTTATATTAATATATTTAAAAAAGATATATGGAATTTTATTATATTAATATATTTATAAAAGTTATATATTCAATTTCAAGAAAAAGGATAAAATAACAACATATTGGCTTAGCTTTTACTAGATATTTGTTGATTGTACAGCTAAAAAGACAATTTTTTTTTTTTTAATTTATCGAGAGATTTGAAAGGCCAAAATAATACTGTCTATTCATCACATAAATGAAAAGACCAATTAGGCCACAACTGATTGACATAAATAATTTATTTATATTCTTATGTTTGAATTATTAGAAATATAATAACATTATATATTTTATGCATACATGTATAAATAATTAGAAATAGCAAAAAAAAAAAAAAAAGAAAAGAGAAGGATATAAAAAGAAGTATAGTAAAATGTGATGCAGATAAATATGAATGGAAATGAAAAGAACATATCTTTAATTAAAGCTACTTAAATTAAAGGCTTGATCATAAAAAAAAGCTTCAACTTTTAAATACTTTTAATTTTATCAATAAATACATTATACTTATTTTTTACTGTTAATTATAGCTTCCGTCCAGAGTCCAATTGGATATAGTCAAGTGACATAGCTCTAGGAGTAAAGAAACTTACTCGGCGGACCTTGGGATCACTGACGGTGTGAATTGCTCGTCCAGGGTCCATCAAGAGTCCGTTGATTGTAAAACCGTACCCAATTCCTTCAATCTTGTAATGAGATGAGAAGATTATCTCAACAATGCAATCTTTAATTTACAGAATCTAAAAGCAAGGATGAACTATCAAAGAATGATCACATGAATGAGCTCACGTGTTGAGGGACCAATTAATAAGCAACAAACTAATAAATTCTAAACGGATAACATAAATAACCTGAGATAGCAATTAACAAAATTAAAAATATTAGTTAAATTTGCCAAAAACGACAAAGTTCATAATTTTTTTGATGATTTAGCCTAAATTAAATATGTTGCTTTCTTTTAATGGTTATTTTAGATTAACTTAAGTCAATGGTTCATTTATTTGACTGTCTTCTACATGTATATTGGTTTATAAAAACATTTTTAATGGGTGTCCAAAGAGGGAAAACATATGAAAATACCCAAAATCAAAAACTTTGCAGTTGACATTCAGTGGATTCTTTTCAAGAGAACAGATTAGATTAATTTGCTTCACAAGCAGGTTCACAAGGAGATTTTTGACTTGTATAACTAGTTTAATCATTTAACTTCGTAATTGCATAATAATTTGATTTCCTTAACACGTGTTTTATGCAGCTTGAATGTTGAGACCTTATTAAATTCCATATTTTACACATGATGCAAGGGAGTCCCTTAAGTCCTTACAAGGTGTGCTGTTAGAGAAAGCAACTGGAAATGTCGCTGAAGCTGCAGAAAATCCAGGTCATGACTCGTGGGCATGAGAATGTCTGTCTCCAGATGACCTAATTGTAACAACCAAATTCCTCGTCGTTCGGATAATATGCCCAGTATATTCGCTTAGAGTTAATAGTACCAGTAATTTTCTTATTAGTTAATAGCAGCAACTGTACAAATATAAAATTCAAAACTGTGTTTTCACCTATCCTTTTTAATGTTGTGCGCATTTCAGGCTCTTGCTCAGCAGTGTAGCTCTGATTTGCTTCAAGCAGAACTTGAGAGAAGCAAATTAATACAATGTGCTTTGTTGAGTCAATTCCCTTAGACTCAGGTGCCAAAATCAGCAAAAGCTGCTTATGGTTTCCTCAGATCAATGGATTCTTCCGGCCAAAAACTACTGGTGTGCACAAGCAATAGGATCCCCCAAGTTTCACCCAACAAAGGCAATCGTTGATTTAGTATTTTCCAGTTTTGTTTCGTAATTTTCCCGATGCGAAATTGTCCAAGTGTGTATGTGCACTCAAATTTTTCTTCATTATATATGGTTCCTAAACAACAAAGATACAACACGGCAATGCACACAAATTTTGTAAATTCATCAGTTACACCAGTTACAAGATGCTATAGAAAAAGTGGGCTGCTCTAAATTTCACCCACACAATGCCATTAATTTGATTCATGACTGCATCTTCAAATGAATCCTCCAAATCAAGCAGTTCTCAGCGGTGGAGAAACCAATATGACACCATCTCCTCTAACAAAGAGAAAAGGAACAGTGCGCCTTGTAGTCTGAAGCAGAAGAAAACACAAAATATCAAAAGCGACCTAATTTCAGCTAAAGTATATACTAGCAAAACAAGAACAAAGTGGGTTTTTCATTACCTAATCCTACTTATACAGACTACAGAGTATAATTTTTTCTATACTATCCAAAGTTAATTTGATTTCTAGCGCATCCTATGGATTGATAAGTCTGCCGTAATTTAGGATCCAAACAATGCAAGCATTAAAATGCAAGAAATGGGACAATGCTTTGAGGTAATAACTTCCCAAAGCACCTTCACATGTTTTATGAACACTGAAATTAAAGTTCACAACAGCTGGAGCCTATCCTACATGCAAAAAAGTCTACAGTAATTATTGCAATTCCATGATAACAATATCCATAACAGCATCTCTCATTGAATAAATAACTTAGCAAGCCCAGATAATCTCCTATCGCAATCCAGTAGTATGATACCATTAGTTGTGTCTAGGTGACTGCCATCATTTTCAGGTAACAAAGCCGATGCTTCCTTGAAAAATTCTAAAATTATTGGCAATTTCAACTTCCAAGCTTCAATACTTATCAGAGAAAGCAATGATTAATATTACTCCCTTATTAATACTAGATATGCATTCAACAAGAATATAGACAAAACAAAGAATTATAATGAGGAGAAAGAAAAGAATGTGAAATAGTAACATACCCGTACAATCTCTTCGTAAGTTTCATCATCAATTTCAACTGTTGTAACAATTTCTTCAACATCCCCAAGAATCATATTTAGATGCTGATCATAAGCCTGCCAACCAAATTTGTTACCACAAATGAAGCCTCAGGATTTAAATAGAGAAACAAGAATTGTTAAACACGTTGTAGCTATCTAAACGTGTTAAATTTATAGGGAAAAGAAAAACTTCTCCTTTGGTGTTTTTCTTAATCATTATTCAGCAATGTGCAATGCTTGCAGAAGATTACAAATAACAAAGCATCCAAGCCGGTGAAATTCAGATCACAATAATAATACAAGCTTGCACGCATGAAAATCAACGACTAGAATATGCATTTGTATGATAGACACGGTAGCCTGTGTGCATCATTTTCTCGAAAGGACTGATAATGTCTAGCATAATACTATGTGTACGGGTAACATCTACAAAGACAATCAATTAAGCAATCAAATCTAGACATCCTTATCATGTTATGTCCCGAAGTCACAAATTTATTAAACACATTTACCACAACGAAAAAAATGTTTCAGCTTTGCCCTCATCTCCAATTGGATATTAAAACATGTAACAGAACTTGTTTCCGCCTCACTATATTTAGGAGGGAAGAAACCCAATGACATTGTGTGCCTTATCAGAAGAATTATAAGTACTATATAGTCTATCCAGTATCAAAATCTACACAAGCAATAGAAACTCCATCCTGAAAGTCGAACAATTTGGAGCACCTGATTCGTGACGATACCCAAAACCAAATTAGACCTAAAACCAGGAACAAAAACCCTAAACTAACAGCACCGATCAGTGAAACAAGTCGCCCCAATTTAGATAGAAATTAAAAAAACAAAACCCTAAAAAGATATAGTGACTCATACATGTAGCTTGCCTCGTAGCTCACGATCTGACCGGAGCTTCACGTAAATGCGCTCATCCAGGCTCAATCGAATGAGATCCAATGGCTCTTTGACTGCGCTCTCTTCTTCGGTAGCCATGTCCGTCTTCGCAAAGGGAGCGCTTTCTCTCTTGGGTTTAGGCGTGTAGCACTGTCTGTCTCTCTGCGTTAAGCGAGTAAACCACTACGGTGCTTGCTATCATAAATTCAAGTTCTGGTGTTTTCAGTTATAACTGTGTAAGATTTTAAAAGATTTGTTAAATTTATGATTTGTGGATTTTCTAACACTTTAATTCTATATAGAGTCGTGAAATTGATGGGATTTTTTTATTGATTTTAATTGTCTTTGATAAAATTACAGTTATTTTTATATATTTAATTAAAATTAATTTTAGAACCTAATTAAATAAATTAAAATATTTTAGAGTCCAATTGAAAAATTAAAAACAATGAGAAATTAAAAAGTTAAAAAGAACATGCATTATCTTCTCCAAAATCTTTTTTTTTTTTTTTGATTAAAACCTTACCGCCGCTGACGGTAAGCTTGCAATGGGTCGCATCACCGGAAATCATATTGTGCTCCCTGAACAATCAGGATGTGGTTAGAAGACCACAAACTTCTTGTCCCTTGACTGAACGACGACTGTCTCGTTGAAAAATCGCAAGTGCATATAAACTAGCGATTTTTCAACAAGACAGTCATCGTTTAGTCAATTATATATTTATAAATTTAAAACCAAAAGCCAACAACCACCGCTAGCTAGACCTGCGATAATTGCCAGAGCTCGTGCAAGGAGGTAGTTTTATATTAATTTAAAACTGATGCAGGGCCTATCGCTTGCGGCTCAAGTGGTGTGGCCACAACGATGGCAGATTGTATTCTTCAATTCTTTGACTATTTCAAAGTTTTTTCAATTTTTTTACTTGTGATTAAATCATTATTAGAAATCAACGCAGAAAGATTTCAAAAAAATAATCAAATTAATTTTAAAAATTTGTAGTACCATTAATATTATTTTTTTTTTCAAAATATCAAATTCTCAGCACATAAATTAATTTGAAACTAATCCAATAATTAGTACATTATTTTACATCTTAAGGGTAGGGATGGAAGTAATACAAGCATTTTAAGGTACCTGCTCCGCTTCAATCCATTTAAAGAGGATATTGATAGTTATAAAAGGATTTGGAACGGATATAGATAGTGAAATTACTATCCGTAACGGATATGAATAGTGAAATTATTACAGGTAGGATACGTGTACTACCCGTAATGGATATAAGTACGTGTGCAGATATTTGGACATCCGCTACCCTTTAACCGCTATTAAACAGGTTCGATAGTGAGTACTCACGGGTACCCTATTCACAGGTACCCTATCCATCATGAGTAAAAAATGTATTTCAAATAAATTCAAATTTGAATAGTTTAAGAGGTACTTAAAATTTAAATGGATTTGAATACGAGTACTTAAAAGAGTATTTAAATGGATTTAGAACTAATTGATTTAAAATTCACAGGTATCCGCTTCGCTTCTATTCTTATTAAGGGATGTATTGAATTAAGACTCTGTTAGATTTTAAAAGATTTTTGAAATCTTTGGGTTGAAAAATGAATTTGTGAATGATTATTTTATTCATATCTAGCACTTTAAAATCTAACGAAATCAATAATTTTATAAAATCTTTTCAAATCAGTAATTTTTTTGAATACCATCAAATTTTTATGGATATTTAAAAAGTCATAATTGAATGCAATCAGATTTTATAAGATTTTGAATTAAATACTATAAGATTTTAATAAACTCCAAAAAAATCTAAATTAAATACTATTGGAATTTTAAAATCTTTTAAAATCTAAGAAAGTCTTAATCCAAAATACACCAACTTAGAGTTTATAAAATATAGGATTTGTTTATAAAATATATGCAATTTTTACAAAATATTAATATTATGACCTATTATTTAGTATATAATCCTTTAAAAAAAAAATACATCTTTTACAAAATATTGAAAGATATTGCAAAATATTAGCAACTGTGCCACTATTTTATAAATCACTAATTTTTATAAAAATTAGCTTTTAAAAAATTTTAGAAAGTATTATAAAAAATTAGTAATTAGAGTTATTATTTTTATAATTTGCAACTTTTACCAAAAAAAGCTACAAAATAATTAAAAATATTATACAATATTGAAAACTGAAATTATTATTTTCTACCACTAATTTTTTAAAAAAATAACTATTTTTTACAAAATTAGAAAGTATTATAGAATATTGACAATCATGATTATTATTTTATAAACCACAATATTTAAGAGAAAAATGTTTTTTTACAAAATATTAGAAAATAGTACGAAATACTAGCAACCATAATTATTATTTTTAATCCAGCAACTTTATAAAAAAAAAAAAAAAATCAACTTTTATAAATTATTAAAAAAAAAAATTGGTAAGTGGAGTTAATATTTTGTAGTTCAACAATTAAAAAAAAAAATCACATTTTATAAATTATTAAGAAATATTATAAAACAATAACAAATACATATATTATTTTATAAAACCAAGTCACCCCAAGATTTGAATTATTATAAAAAAATCCCATTATTTATTATATATATATATATATATATATATATATATATTTAAAGTTGCAACAAGGCTCATTCTGCCTCTATATACATATTAGAGGCAACACATAGAGAACTATTTGCACAAAGCCACAAATATAGTTGTTTAGGGATGGCAGCTGGCGGATATCTATCCAACCAATATGCAATTTAAAGAATTAATTTAATCGTGTCAGAATATTTGAACTTCATCTCTAATTCATTGTGAAATGGTGATCTATGTTTTGTAACTTGTAAAATTTTTTGTTTCGCTTTTATGGAGATGTCATGCAATGGTGTTTGGTTGCCATTGAAGATGTTGAAACACAAGATCTTGTAAAACACAATTTTCAATTTAAGAGTCCTTTCTGGAAATATTTGACTTAAAAGTGCACAAAATTTGGATTTTTTAGCTCTAAATAAAGTGATTATCATGATAATGACTAATATTTGAACTCTTTTTCTAATGCTGACTATATGTTAATCTAATTGAGACTAATATCTGAACTTAATTTAAAATCCCATAAACAAAAAATTTTAAAAAAATTTATATTAAAAAAAATTAAATTCTTCTCAAAAAAAAAAAAAAAAAAAAAAAATCCCTAATATAAACAAACAAACGTGCACGCTTAAAAAGAACACCTAGTGACAAAGACCTCTTGCTTGGCATGGAGGCAAGATGTGATAATGATATGTCGAAATTAGAGTTGTTGAACTTTTGCTGCTCTCTCTCTCGTCTGCTCTTGTTTAATCTGTTTCTTGCATTCTCTTAATTTCTATTCTACCAAACACTCAGATTTGCACGCACTAGAGAGACCTTGTGATGATAATGCATTGGTGGGTTAGGAAAGGATTTTCAGGACAGCCACCTTTGCTTTGAGGATGTGAAAAAGCTATCTGGATTCCTATTTTTACCTCTCCCTTTGCATCTGCTCTGCTGGGGCCAGCCTCTATTTGCTCGATCCTGTTCTTAAGGGTGCTCGTGAGTCCTGAATGATAAAATAGATAATGAACACTGGACAACCAACTACATATACACACACACACAATCGGTCCAAAACTATCCAATGATGCTTATAGCATTTAACTCCTAAAGATAAAATAAAACTCAAATTTGCAACACCCATATCAACGCTTCAACAACCACTCATTACCACAACAAGCTTGATTTCTCAAGAGCCCAGTTGGAAGTTGATCAAAAAGATTTTTGTATGATGTCTTAAAAACGGTTCAAAGTGGCAGCTACCCTGCATCTATGTTACTTTACTTGGGTATAAAACAGCTAAAAAAAAGTATAAAGAAACACAAAAATTTTACTATTCAACAGAATATAGGCTGTTCAGGAGAGAGAGCAGGCAAACCTTGTATCAATGTTACTTGACAACAAGCACATAAGATATATGGCTGCACAGATGACACCTAACTTGTCTATTTGTAAGAGTTGCTTAGATTTTTTTGGTAATTTAAGGCATCAACATGCTGTGATCATGTCTGAGAATTCTCATTTGACAGGAGTTCTTGGGTAAATAGAAGAATTCAATTAACTATGCCTGGCAAGTTTTCAATATCTATTTATTCACGTATTGAAAATGCAAAAGTATGTCCTAAAACTAACTGAACATAGTACTAACTAAATCCTGTAATGCCTTATTAGACAGCTAACATTATAGTTCATGCAAAGAAGAGATACCAAAACAGACCCAAAAAAAAAAAAAAAAAGATGCGATATAGGCAAGGCTTTTATTATTGCATTCCGTTGAGATTTAACCTAATATACTACTCAATCACTATTGTTTTAAAAAGGCGTTACTTAGTCCCCAAGTTTTTACAACATGAACTATATAGTCCTTTCCCGTAGATTAATGTGATTTTAACATTTTTTTTGGGGTTGACGAGGCAAAATATCCTCGACAAAACTCTTAATTTTATCAAATCCACCCTCTCAAAACCTTCACAATCTCCTGAATTTTCTCACATAACTTGAATCTCCTTCTCTTTTTCACTTGAGAGGTTTTTAAGGTTCTTGGTAGCGTAGATTTAAGAGAATTTAATGTATGTTGATAAATGAAGACATTTTTTACTTTTTCCATGTAATTAACAGTTTAGACCACTTCAATTTAAATTGGACGACTAAATAGCTCACTTTTCAAACCTTAGGAACTACACAATACATTTTTGAACTAGAAGGACTAACTAGTGTATTAGGTCAAACCTTAGGAAACAAATAGTAATTTATCCTAAAAGTAAATGAGCTTAAATTATTTAGAGAAGAAATTAAATGGACAAAATACATTACAAAAGCATATCCCAAAAAACTAAGTGGCTAATATGAAAAGATAACTCAGAAGATAATTATGCCATTCCTTCAAATCAACAAAAAGAGATTAGTAAGATCTTGCTTCATAAAACATTTGGAAGTTTAGCCATTTTCACTACTTGCATCAATTTTTCCTCCCTGACTGAGCAACAAGTCCAATTACAAACATACTTTAATCACCCCAATATATCTAATGACTGCTTCTATCTCCAGGTGCCATTCACACCCAGAGCTATCACAACCTATAATGCTTCATTCCTAATACGATCAATACCGAATTCAACAAAAAGCTAATTACTTGCAAGCTAGTTGGGGTAGGCTATATCTATCAATTTTCTCCATTCCACTCAATTTAGAGCGATGGTTTCATGAAATTCTAGGGCCTCTATGTCCTTATTCGCTACATTCCTCCATGCCACTTAGACCTACCTCCTTTATTCTTTAACTCCTACCACATATATGTGTTCAAGCTTCCTGAGAATTTGCAATCAATAGCATAAAAATTAAACCAATCATTTCAAATACATAATTTAAATTAAACATTTTTGGTTCCTACCACATTAACAAAATCATGTTTGCATGAATTTATCAGCAAAATCATGCAAAAACCCATCATAAAACTTCCCAAAATCTAAATGATGTAATAGCTTAAAAGAAAGCTCCAAAAACATGGATCAAACAGAATCCAACAAAGAAATAAAACACTAAACATAGGTCGACAATCAAATTTGACCTCCAAATTGAGCAAAATTGGTACCAAAATAGGAACAAGTCCAAAAAACAATCCGATTATTGCCCACGTATCTTCAAAAAGGACGCGAACAGAAAGGATATTGTATTTCTTTTTTCGTTTAGAAAAACCATTTAATTTCAAACCAAGATAACAGCTAATTGTTTTCTACCCGCGTTTTTGATACTGAGCAACCTCACCCTCGTTAGGGAAAAACCCCATGAGTCGACCTGCCGAGTTTTGATACGCGTACATGAAACCTCCCATCAACCCAATCAACCCTCCGGTCACCATTGATGGTCCCTTAATACCTGGCTTTATCCCTATCCATTTCACAATTTTAAGATTAGAAACATTTCCTCATGCATTTCATATCTATATACAAAAAGAGAGAGATAGGGGGAAAGAAAACCAGAGAGGTAGCCAAAAGTGACGGAGACGCCAGTGATGGTGGTGAGACAGCAGTAGTCAAGGAAGTTGAAGTTGCCGACGACATTATTAAATGGAGGATTGCGATCAATAACTGGGTACTCTGGTTTTGCCGATGCGGTAATATCTGTATTCATCTTTTTCGTTACTCTATTACTCTCACTTTCTCAGTGCTTCTTGGGTTTTTTTTTTTTTTTTTTTTTTTTTTTTTTTTTTTTTTTTTTTTTTTTTGCCCTTTCTTCATTTGCAGCTATTTTGTCACTATTAGCTTTTGGGTTTGACTCAAGTGGGCTTTGGAGTTGGGTTTAATTTGGGAGGAAGACAGAAATGTTACAGCCCAATTTTTTTTTTTTTTTTTTTAACGATCTAATTAAGATAATATTTTTATTTTTCGATCAATTATTTTAATCTTATTTAAAAAAAAAAAGAAAGTAGTTTAATATGTTTTTCATAACCTAAGTAGACTTATATCTTTAAGTTGATTTCTAAATATTATATGAAAGAGAAAACAAAATGCATGAAATGAAATATAATATATTTGAAAATAAGAAAGGAAGGATGAAAAGGGAATTTTGAAATAAAATTAATTTTTTTTTTACTAATAAAATAAATTATGAGAGAAATTAATGCGTGCTCTATAAATATTGTTTATAATTAGAAATTTTTTTTTTAATTTTATTATTTTTACCCTTTGTTTAAGCATGTAGTTATAAGTGGGTGCATATTTATATGTGTGTGACTAACAACATACGACTAATTATGTTAATCACTTTCTAAAAGAATATTATTGTAAAATTAATTATTCGAATGTTTACTTTATTTAATTTAAAATTCAATATATTATGATATCTATTTATACAATTTAGTGCTACTTTAAAAAAATATAAAACCATGTACGTATGTATTAAAAATTTCAACCTGCTTTTAATTTTGGTGAAGGAGATATATATAATTATATAAATTTAAAATATTTATTTAATTATTATGATAAATTATGAACTAGAAAAATGGGTTCGGGCTTTCGGCCTTTAGGCAGGACTCTATATTGTGACTAAATCAGCAAGATGCGATGAGGAAGGCCCATTGCCCATTCCGAGAATAAAGTTAACTCTCACGTTGAAAATGGGTTTTCTTCTAAATGGGAATTTCTTATATTTGCTAAAATGCCCATGAATATCTGGTAATGCGCATTAAGGGTAAGCAAACGATGGGTTCGATCCAGATCCTACTGAAACAAGATGAAAAAAATGCAAATTGAAATTTCAGACTTCCGACCCAACTGAAGTTGGTATCTTTTGATCGGTTTTTAACGTATCAGTTTGGTTTTAAATCTAACTTGATTCATTTTTGAAAATTTTGACTGAGTCAAAGTAATTTCAATTCAAATTGATTAATCCAACAAATTGAAAATTCCTTAAACATATTGATAGAATAAAAATGGATTGATTTGGTTCGGTGGGTGGTTTTGTACAATCCTAATGGGCAAAGGGTTAAACTGGCAAAATCATAGGGCTTTTTACAAATTGTGTTCTGAAAAAAAAATTAAACTGAAATTTTATCTATATATATATATATTAATCAGGGATTCACAGGGTTTTAGTTTTTATCTATATATATATATAGGATTTTAAATTAATAAAAAAAGGACTTGAAAATCTAGAGGAGATTAAACGGACTGAGTCATATTATATTTATATGTTACTCGTCCGTCCATAACGATATTATATGTTTCTTCTTGATAATAATAGCCTCATTGGATTTTAATATGAAAATAAAAATAATAAAAAAAATGAAATAAATGATTTTTATTAAATTCTTGTGTTTTTAATAAAAACTAATATTAGTGACAAATTAATTAATTTAAAACAAAAGAGAAAATATTAACTTAACTTCAAAAAAAAAAAAAAAAGAAAATATTAATTTACTTAGCGGAAATAAAGTAGGCGCTTGATATAAATTAGTTGGACAAAAAGACGACCAAGTGGATGCCAACTCATGACATGTAATAGCACGTGACGTTCACGCCCTTGGGAAATTATCAACAAGCCATGGGCCCAGCCTCCTCAGCGATCAATTACAGAGGTTGATAGTTTGAACTTACTACGACCTGACAGAGTGTAGTGTTTACTCGCCTCAGGATAGCGCGTGAAAGGGTCTGCTCAAGCCGACCTAAAATAAGAGGAGCGAAAGCCATTGGAAAGAAGGGCATCGCAATCGTACCAATAGCGTCTTAAAAAAATATATACTACAAATAAGTAATAGGAAAAGTCAAAAAAGGGCGGTACAAAGTGAGAGTCACTGACTCATTGGTGGCGGGTAAGCGAGACGTGTTTCTGATTCACCCAAAGCACGATGGAGTACAAACTTACTCACTTAGTTTTCAATTTGATGCGCAATAAAAGATTGCACCTGAGACGTTCTACGTCACGCGCTAATCCAGATGGGACCCTTCCGTATCCTAATTAGGGACCCACCTAAAAGTTTGGTGGTCCACCACCAAAGTTCTAGACAAAGCTACTGTTCCTTTGGCGTTTCATGCAAACTTCTCTCTGGAGTGGAGTGATTTGATGTTTTGTGTATTTGAACTTGGAGGGTTTGTGTTTATTTGTCTAGGAGTACGAATATTTAGATTGACAATTTTGAATTTATAATACTCTCTTGTTTACATTTATTGTTAAATGAGAATTTTGTAATAAAAATCCATAATTGTCCATAAATGATCAACCAAAATCCATGTTTATGTTTACTATTATCTCTGTTCTCTAATAAAGTACCCAAACAATATATTACAGTGTAACAACTTAAAAAGTTAAAAGATGGTACAGAAACAAAGACTTTTAGAATTGCCCAATATTTTTAGTGTAGAGTCTAAAACAAAACAAATACATAATATAATAAGAAAAAAAATCATATCTAAACATAATAAGATATCTACTCGATTAACAAATATCTAACATTATATATTAATAAAAAAAAAAAGAAATTTAAACCTTACCAAATGCCACAAATCTTCAAACATGTTAAACAATATGAACTAATTTAGGATGTTAACTTTAAATATGTATGGTTATAGTTTACTAAAGATGGTTAAAAATATAAAGGAAGAAGGAGAAACGAGAAAAAAGCACAAAGACTGTAAGTAGAAGGAGTAGTGTAATGTACGTAGCATTTATATACACTTTCAAATATTCACGGATTGGTATGATAAATACACTGTTTGTGTAAATATTTTTTTTTTTTGAAAACACCATTTTTGTAAAAAGGTCCAAAATCATAGGTATTGTTAAAAAAGGAATAACATGTGTATAGAATATTTAATTATTTATGATTTACATTAAACTGAATGGTTCAAGAAATATATTTCACCACCCTCTTGTGACCATCACAGTGTAGGTCCAAAGTGTCTATTTTATAAAAATTTGAATCATACAGGGGATTCTTTATTTTAATTTCAAAATTTATTTTTTTTACCTATATATATTTTTTTTTTATTTTCTTACTTCTCCATATTCTACTTTTTATTTTTATTTCCAGCATATGTAGCACTGTTAGTAATAGGGGTGTTTATCAAACTGTCTAAACCACCTGAACTGATCCAAATCAATTCAAAACGATCTAAAATTGCGGTTTTAAAAGATTGATTGTTTGGTTTAATTTTGTAAAATTTAAACACCAAATTTTTAATTTGATTTACAATTTTAGAGTCAAAACCGCCAAAATCGAGCCAAACTGTTATATGTATACACTTGTATATATATATGAACTTTTAAAATTCAATTATGTTTTGATTGAAAATTTCTTTTGTATTAATTAATTTATATTGTTCAATAAATTATGAGATTTGTTCATATTGGACAATAATAGAACAACAATTTTTTATTAATTAGATAAATTATATAATTTATTTATCTATACTATATATAAAAGTGGGAATGAAAAGGGGAATAATGAGATTTC
Organism: Jatropha curcas; assembly: GCF_041381405.1. Taxonomy (NCBI): domain Eukaryota; kingdom Viridiplantae; phylum Streptophyta; class Magnoliopsida; order Malpighiales; family Euphorbiaceae; genus Jatropha; species Jatropha curcas. The sequence goes on along the minus strand of NC_143152.1, from coordinate 22,686,251 downwards.
TGATAATGCCTCTAATAAAATTTAAAATGTTCTAAAATAACTTTATTAATGACCAATTAAATTTTATTTTAAATATTATACTTAATAGATAATTAACGTTAACTATATATTAACAAATATACTCTATTTTAATTATTTTAATATTATATAATAAGGTTATACATGAAAATTAAAAATTTTTTTATTTACTCTATATGTTTTTAATTTTACTCAATTTAGGATTTAAATTAAATGTTAGAGCTAAATACATATTACATACTTCATGTATTTATCATATACATTATTTTGCTCTCTTTAACTTAATAGATAATAAATTTATAATCTATAACCTACATACATGTGGAAATATAGGAGGGAATTATGAGATTTCTTAAATTAGTCTTAGTTTAATTTAGAATTTCTAATATACCCGTTTAATTTCTTATGCATTTTAATCGGAGAAAATAAGTCTATTTATCCTTTTGAAGATCCTTTTTAGTTCTATTTTTAATACCTTTTAATCGTCAAAAATAGATTCCATTTATACTTTTGAATATCATTTTAGTTAGATTTTTTATGGATTTTAATTCAAGAAAATATGTATATGTATGTATATAAATTCATTATTTGATCTTGTAATATTATTGTCCAATGATTTTTATAATTAATAGTTTTCAATGTATATATAATCATATGTTTTCATGTTATATTATTTTTTAAGAGGTAAATTGAAAACTTTAATTCAACTATTGAAAATGGAACTTAAATTCTATTAATTTATTATGTTCTGAATTTTTTTTTAAATATGATTAAACGCTTTTTTATTTAGACTATATTAGTTAATTATAATGAAATTAAAATAAAACTTTTTAAATATATTATTTCTCTTTGATTGTTTTGGAGAGGATTGTGTACACTCATTTGAATCATTTCCATATTATTGTATTTTTTAACAAAAACAATGAAATTATAAAATTATAGTATTTTCAGACCAAATGAAATTATATTATTTGACTAATATATATATAAAAAAGAGAGTTTTACCCTTTTTAGTCTAATGAAATCTTTTTGAAAAAATAGGCTATAAATGTTTGAATTTGCTATCATTTTTATTTTCAATGTTTCTACAGTAAAAATGAAATAAATAGAAAATTCAAAGGCTCTATTTTTATTCAATATTTTATTCTTTTATTTTTGAAATTTATAGAATTTTATTTATTTTCCAATTGGATATGTTTTTTTTAAATATATATAAAGATAATTAGACCTTTAAAATTTTAATTTTTTAAAAAATATTTTATGTATGAATTTGTAATTTTTAAATTTAATCTCATTTATATCTTCTTTAAACTTAATAGAATATATTTCATTACCAATATTATTGTTTACAACTTTACATATTGATTCCCATGTGGAGTTGAGAACTTTAAGCAATTTATTTTTGGATTTTGTGTAAAGACATGGTCCAAAATATTACATGCTATTAATAAAATTTCAGCTTAATTTTATTCGAGGAAAATAATTGATGTGAAGATCAAAGTCATATCTTATATTGTGGCTACAGAGCAAGTCTTGATTTATTAGATTAATATTATAGCATCGCCGAATTATAGAATATTTTGTATTATGGTAAATGTAAATTTTTAGCGATTTTATATAATTAATTAATTATATATTTTTTCATTAAAGGGAGAAATAAAAACATCATTTTCTTTTCAATTACATATTACAGTACAAGACATGTTACAAAATTTCATTGTATATGTAAAGTGCAATGTTAATTAATCATTATATTTATTTTAATCTAAATTAAAATTTATAATTTAATATTATATAAATAATAAAATTAAACGAATATATAATGAGTAAAGTCAATGTGCAACTCACATCATAAAAGAACTAGTATTTTACAAAAATTCAAATGTTAAAGATTAATGTAAAATTAGGTTAATATATATATGTACAAGTTATATGCGAGTAAAATTATAGTTTTTTGTAATTTTTAGTAATAAATGTAAGATTAAATCAATATTTAAATTTTGTATTTATAAATTGCTTAATTAATGTCTTACTAAATATATAACATTTTTTTACTATACTAAGAATAAATATATAAAAAAATTAATTTAAAAATTTTTAATAGCTATTCTAAATTATGTGTATTGTAGGCATAGTTTTATTAATTTTTTTTCCTATTTAGTATAACGCTAATCTTTTTTTTTTTCTTTATTAATTAACTAGACGAAAGATGAAGTTTAATTTCTCTTATTTCAAATCGCTCAAATCGCCAAATTGAACCAAATCAAATCAAACTGCCACTAAAGATTTGGGTTGATTTTAAATTTTTGATAATTTGATTTGATTTTAAAATTTTTCAAACCATCACTTTAAGTTTAAATCAATTATTATGCTCAAACCAAACCAAACTGATCCGCTAACGGCCATAATTAGTAACTTGGTATGGATGCCCTGGCAAGTATTTTCTTTCATTAGCACTTAGCCAACAAAATTCTTCATTGGTTAGTTAAAATGGTAAAGATTGTACATCACCAAATCTAGGTGCTCTCTTGTTTCTTTGATACCCGTTCATAAGTTTTTTAATTAGGAATGAATATCCAATCGTTTTAATTTAAAACAAACTAAATTAATATTAAATTGAATAAATCTGAATTTTTATATAAAAAACATCAAATCAAATTAAATTTTTTATAGCATCCAACCAAGTTGAATTGAATAAAATTTTTAAGGTTTTTTGAAATTATATAATTAAAAATCAAACTGAATTAAAAAAAATTAAATTTTCTATAATCCGAATTATGTTGATACTTAATTCTAATGCAACTTATTTTCCACTAAAAAAAGATAATTAAAAAACCTTCATTGGCAACAAAAAGAATTTGCTAGGAATTCCCAAAGAATATTTCTAAATTTTACCAAAAGAAGGAAAGGAAAAAAGAGAGAGATTCTTCATCAATTAGGTCATATTTTCACTTTCCGTTTGCTTCAACAATAAGATCATCTTTGGCCAGCTCATGACTAACATGTTAGTTATAGGAATACAATACACGCCTTTTGCTTTTTGAACAAAGACCAATCTAGCCATTCCTATTTTTCATTTTTGTAATTGAAATAGGCTTATTACACATGGACGGTTCACTATTGAATGTACAAATTTATTCATTAAAATTGATTGGGTTAGTTATAAATTTGGTGTCTAAATTTTTAGAAATTTTCTATTTTGGCATCTAAGCGTGAAACTTTTGCAATTAAATGTTTGAACCGCAAAAAATTAATCAATGAAGTATCTCTTGCCTACGTGGCTAGCCGGATTTCCAAATAGGACACTATAAATCCACCCAACCACTTAAAACATGCTGACTAAGCGCCAACCCATCTGTCAAATATTTAATGGAAACAAGCATGTGAGAATCACGTCACTTCATTAAAATTGAAATTCAAACTTTTAACCCTTTAAACTCTAAATATGTTAATTAAAAAAATGAGAGAGGACAAATTAAAATCTATTTAGAGAGCTTTCTCACAACTCCAATAACTCTTACTCCAATCATAGGCCCTGGAGTGTGCCTACACTCGCCGATCACAGTCACCCATTATCCCAATAAAAAATAGTGACGCTGCCATGAAACCTGCAACTTCAATACAAAATCACCCAAACTCCACTTTCAAACCACTTGATATGGGCTTCTTAATTTAAAGCCATCGATGATATGCACATTTCGATTCCAAATTTGGATCCAGATTTTGATGCTCCTTTCTTCGACTTCCTAACCTTAAATTTATTTCCCTGCTCCAATATAGAGGCAGACCTTTCAAATCTTGATGCTACTAACCTCAAATTTTTGTATATGGGTTAACAATCTTCGTCGATAGATGAGAGGGAGGTAGTGGGGCTTCAATATGGGGTGAGAAGATGGTGTTGTGTATAATTTTGCTATTGATGTTGGTTTGTTTGAGAGTTCATTTGGATAAAAGAGTAACATGTTGTGTTTTTGTCTTAGATATACTTTCTTTAGTGGTTAGAATTGCTTACAAGTGAATTGGTGTAGTAAGAGCTCTATGAAAAGGCAGCGAGAGAAAGATGGTATTGGTGAGTTAGGTGGTGATGGTGCAAGCAACGATGGATCTAGTGGAGGAGTTGGTTCTATAGTGGAGGAGTAGCTGGAGGTGGAGGGTTTAATGGTTGTGTTCAAGAGATGTATGGTGGGAAGATGATGATGGACAAGACTATGCTGGGTATCATCATCTAAAACTTTTTTTTCTTAATTTTTTTTTTATTTTCTTGGTAGTGGTGTTGAAGTATGGTTAAAGTATAATAATTTTGTAATTTGGGAAAAGAATAATGTAATGTAATCTTGTGATCTGAATTGGCACTGAGTCATTATATTTTAATTGTTTGGGTGGCCCAAATTTTCCTATTTGGAAATCCGGCTAGCCACATGTGCAAAAGACACTTAATCCTCATTGGGAGTGCTTCCCCCTTATGGGCCTAACGCGGGATGAGCAGGATTAGACTTAGCCCAGCAGAATATAGACACTTGCAGTATAAATAAAAAAAATCCAATTAGAACCAACCATTCAAATAGCTAATTATAGTTAGGTATACCTAGTTCAGTGAAATTGTATTTTTTTTTTTTTGAAAAAGTAAACATAAACGCTAGTTCATGGCTTCCAATTTTGGCACTATTGCAATAACTGATTATTTTACCATAATTTTAGTGTCTATTTTTCTCAAAAGAACCTCAATGCAATTTTGGTGTCTGTTTTGATAACCTAAATTAATCCAAGAAATAGTAGTTTTGATTTAATTCTGTAACTAGCAGCTTCGAACTAAATTTGGTTCATAAAGTATCAAGCTAATTTTTTTATCAAGAGGAGAGTTGTAAACCCAGATTACACAATAACCGTTCTGGGCTAAGAGACCTGTTAGTGATTTCGCAAGTGTACGAATCGTGCAAGTAGTATATAAAAGATATTGTCATCGGGGATAGGGGGGACTGAGAATTAGCTTTAAACTCAAAATGTATTGTCTAGAAATTAGTTGAAGAATCTCTTGAATCTAAACTAACTGAATATAAAGCAAATAAGTAAATGACTAAATTAAAAGAAAGCAAGCTAGATTTGATGTAATTAATAAAGGAAGGCACTAGCATTGGGATCAACTCCATTGAACAACATTATGAAACTCAAATTCCGTTTTCAACCTATTAAAGGATGCATCTTGAAGGGGAAGGAGTCCATTAATATCTATGCCCTCTTCCAAGTGACATAAAAGTTCTGAAATCATTAGAACATCGAACTTTCGTGATATAATGATGATTTCAGCCCATTACTCTTTATGACTCTCCCTAGATCCTCAAAGAAATAGCTTATTCCTAAGTTTATATCCTAGGTTCGTGTGTGAGTCAGTCCAACAAGGGACTTCACCTTCCAATTCTTCATCCTCTCATTTCTTTTCATATAAATATGAAGTTTTATTATATTCATAAGCATTAAGCACACACACATAAGAATCAAGAAAACATCCACTTAGATTAAAATAGGAAAGATGATTACATAAATGTTGTCCAAATGGGTTTTCACCCAATACTAGCTAAGGAGACTACTCACTAATCATATTCAAAATTACAAAACACAAGATTAAGAAGAATAGATAGCCTTAGAACCATCCTTATCCACAATAGAAAACAGAGAATAAACTCTTATTTCTCCTACTAACTATGGAGTGAGTTCTTTGAGCAAAACCAAAGATGAAAGAGTTCAAAGTGGCTTTCTTTTCTAGGATTTTCAAATTTGTACTTCTCTTAATCTAAGCTGCTCCTTAGCCTTCTTGATGATGTCTAAATCTCATCTCTTTCCTTTTATAGTGCAGATGATAATGTGAGGGCATTCGAGATATTCTCTGATCGAATCTCTTGCTTTTAGTACCACGAAGGAATAATACGGTCTGTGACATCCTACTGAGTCGAGTCTTTGCATAGAGTCGAGTTGAGTCAGGCTGAACCAAACCCGGTTGGGGTAGAATGAGATTATAAGTGGACTTACTTGAATGAGAGAAAAAGATCAAAGTATAAGGGTTAGGATTTACTTGCACTAAAAGATCAAGCTTGGGTATTAAGTTGTAACCTGTTGACAATTGAGGTACCATTTGGTAAGTTTCACATAAAAATTCATTGATATTTTGATGGCCTACCCGTGATAATCATTTCACTTTCCCATTTTCATCTTTATCTTCATCTTCTTCATCTCCTTCCTTTCCCTTCCTTTCTCCATCCATTTTCATGGTAGTTAAGCATTAAGGCAACCTCTATTTTCTCCAAGTAAGTAGAATTTCTTGAAGCTTTATGTTATTCAACCTCTAATTGAGTTATATTGTAGATAAGTTATAAGAATTCTGATGTGTATAGGAGAAGTGAGTTCAAAGATTGTAGAAAAAGGAAGCTAAAGAAGAGCTCAAGCTTTTGGGAGTAAAGGTTTGATATCTCTTGTCATTTACCATTTTCTTTGCGTGAGAACTTGTGTGGTGTGTTGCTAATGAGACACTATGTTGCTTAATGTTGAGTGAGAGGACTGAAAATGGTGAGAAAGCATGGGATGAAATGAATAAATGAAGGAAATAGTGAGTTTATGCTGACACAGGTTTTGCTGGAAATAGAACCAGTAACTTCACCTTGATTTTGACCCTATTTAATGATGGAATTAGGAAGTGTCATAGAAGAGTTATTTGTTCCTCTATGTGTTAGCTTTACATGGGTTTTTGAATCACCCAAATCGAAGTTATATATTGAGAGATATGACCAAAAGAGTACAGACTACGCAGGCTGGAAAACATGTCGCGCGCTCGCGAATTTCATTGCGCGCTCGCGAATTTGGCCTGTAAACTCACTGACTCTCATGTGTGCTTCTCGCGCTCGTGACTTCTCAAGGCGCGCTCGCGACTTGTGTTTTTATGCTCTTTTGGACTTCATTTTCTATGCAATTGTATTCCTTTGCTCAACTTGTATGCCTCCAATCATTTTAAAACAAAAAGACAACATTAGAACATGTATCAAAACAACATGCAAGCATGCAAATGATGTGAAACCAAGTAAACATTATGATTTATGAAGTTATGAAACCATTAATATGCTGTTGTGTTATGCTATTGACATACCAACATTATGCTCCATTGAGGTTAGGTAGAAACCATGTAGATAAGGCTATGTCGCGACATAGGATAGCAGATCTACACCCCATACAGTTTGGTATTCCGGCTACAGGCCGTTGAGTGGATATGATTATATATGGGCCATAGCAGCCAAGCATACAGTTTCATCCAGTTTCATACAGTTTTTCTTATCACTTCGGTTTCACTATAACCTTATGGAGCCATACAGATATCTTGACTTAACATTTCATGAATCATACAGTATAATAAACAGTAAGAAAGATCATCAAGGTAAAATTAAAGTATCATGATATGTGTGCTTATATGTGCCATATGTGTTTAGATGGTTCTTTCTATATATGTATGTGCTTACTTGTTTCTTTATAAGTTGAGATATCCACTGAGCTTTATTTGCTCAGCGAGTTACCTGTTTAACTCGCAGGTTTTGAGACTGGACCGTAGAGAGTCGGCTTACAACTGCTGCAGTTCATCTGTAGAAGACTCAGTCTTCAGGGTAGCTACTCATTTTGATGTGTATCTTTTGTCTATCCTTTTCATGGCATGTACAGGGCACATAGTTGGGCCCATTCCATTTTGAAAACTAGTATCATGTCTTGTAAATATTAAGTACATTATTAATATAAACAGCATCAGCATGATATAAGAGTCTGTATCCATTATGATATCAGCATGACAAGTCATAAAGTCAACCAGTTTGTAGCGTCTCGGTTCGGTTCATTCGGGTTAACGGGTGGACCGGGAAGGGATGTTACACTGTCGGTGCCACGGTCATGCCTCCAGTTCTAGCATTATGAGGTGGCAAATACACAGTCCGTCATATGGGCGGATAGAAGAGAGGAGTTCTACAGTTGAAACTCAGCTGAATTAGACGCCCGGTGCCCTACCGTAATTTGGACTATACTACTGGTTGAATTTCCATGTATTTTACCAGAATGCTTCTGACTCTCAAGTGGATAAAGCATGACTAGTGGACTGTCTGTGCATTTTACTGCAAGATCTTCCTCTTATAAAATGGTTCAAAATGACTAAAATGCCCCTTGCTTTAGTGTTTTCTTCCTCAAAAAGGTGGGACTTGTACTATAAGACAAGATAAATGCAAAATATGTACAATGCATGTAAAAACTAACTTTAATTTATTAAAAGTTCTTAAAATTAGACTAAACTAAAAGGTAAAAGGTATAAATTTATATGCATGAAATGCACACATCAAGACCCTAACTATATCAGCAGCAAGCAAATTAGTCACAATAAGGAGGGCCTCTCCAATAGCTGCAGACCACGAGGACTAGTTGGGGCCCTATTCGCAAGGCCATCCGCCACTGAATTCCCGTCACGAAATACATGCTGAATATTCACTCTCCAATCCTTGTTCAGAAGCTCATGACATGCAGAAACCAGATTTCCATATTTTCCCCTCATGCCATTAGACCCTTGTAGAAGCACCACTAGAACCTTAGAGTCTACTTGGAGTATGATGGACCGAAACCCCTTATTCCATGCCAAGCTTAACCCTTGAAACACACCCCATAATTCACCTTCAAGAGCTGAGCGTATACCAATATTCATCATAAAACCCCCCCACCCAATGGCCATTAGAATTTCTGAGAACCTCCCCTGCATCCCGCAGTGCCTGAGTTACCTTTAACACACCCATCCGTGTTAATCGCAATTGAATCAGAAGAAAAAGGGATCCAGTTAACCAGAATGGTACGAGGTTACTTATGGGGCTTATGGCTCCTAAAGAAACAGCTCCAAACTGACTAATTCTAACCACTCTTCAACAAATTATGAAATCCGAGGAGATAGAGTCAGCCATCTGAGTTGCTCCAAACACTCTTGTTCCTTTTCTTCCATATCCACTAGATAGTCATAGTAAAAAATTGTGCTTCATTTGTTGTTTGTAGCGCCTATCGAGCCATTACTCAAATTCTCAAGAAGCCAAGGATGAAGGCTTGAGTGCAAAAGCCAGGACAATAGTCAAGAGCTTGAAGCTCGTTCCAAATACTTTTCGCACTCTGACAATCCCTTAGAACATGCAACTAGTCCACATATTCCAGGCAAAGGGAGCACGAGCCATTTAATGTAAAACCAGACGTCTCCTGTTCCAATTACACATCAAACTATCATGGGTCATAGTCTAAAGAAAGAAACGACATCGTTGCGGCACCTTGGAATTCCAAATCATTTTCTATAGCCTAGAGAGAACTGATTCGTCCTCCCCATTAACATGCCATACGCTGACTTAACAAAATAAAGACCGAAAGTGGTCTTATCCCAAGCTATTCCATCCATCATAATCGCATCATTCGAAAGGGTAACAAAATCCAAAATATTAAGAATATGGTGAGGCAGCTTCAAAGCCAAACTATCCCAATGCCATGATCCATCCAGAATCCAGTAATCTGGAACGCATTGATTCAGCTCACTCTCACTAGGGGTTGGATAGGATGAACAGAAAGTGGCTCACTCAGAAGCTAGTTTTCCTTCTAGAAGGACGTTGTATACCCATTATGAACTAGCTTACTACATCCGACATTCACAACCTTCATACCACTCACAACTCCCTTCCAAATATAAGATGAGCCATTCTTTGAAACTCAATTCACAGAGTGAAGCCATTGTATAGTCCCTCTAGCCTTTAGGTCCATTGTTTGACCAAAATACCAGCTAATTTCAATTCATACCTATCTAATTAAAGTCATTTTGGAAATAGTTGGACGTAATTACAAGTTCAAGCCCAATTATACACTTTTACCTATTTATTTGTATCAGTGAATTTATCCCCCCCTCGAACTAGCCCGTGAACCACCATTTCTAGTTCGACTCTTGAAACTAGCGAGTTTGGGCCGATTTTGATTAATCAAAATACAACAGATTCCAAACCGAAGAAATCAATAGTCATGCCTAATTATAATCTTTTAGAAATGGTTTGACACAATGAAAATTTCAAACCAAATTATATACTTACTTTTGAAAAATATGTTTTGCACGTTGGCTATACTCATCATATATATTAATAATTAAATTTTTTAAATATAAATTTCTATTAATTTTTTATTTAAAGTTTCTAATTAAAATGTAATTTCTTTATTATCATAATAAAATATTAGTCATTTTAAAATTAATGTCCATAATAATTTTACATAGTAGATAAGTTATTATTAAAATATTTGTTATTTTTCTCCTAGATCTTAACATGATTCCTAATTAAATTCAATCCTTATTATGATTTTTAATTGAGTAATATTTGTTCGTTTTTTAATTTTAATCTTAAGATAAGATTTTTTTATTTTAATATTAGGTTCAAATATTAACCAAAATTCTTTTAAAATTTTTTTTTGGAAACAAATTCTTTTAAACATTAAAAATGGAAAAGAACTAAATGGGGGTAATTTGGTCAACCTAAAAGATATCAAAATACTTGTCGTGAAATCAAAGGAAAATGCATAGAATTAGGATCTCAATTTCAACTTTCCAAAAAGTAGATATCTTCTTTGTGTTCCCAAACACATCCCTTCACAAGTATAGTAACTGCTCAAAATAAAATGAATTTGAACTTGAAGACTGGAAGTACAAGTTCTTCTATCACAATGTCATCTTCTATTCACATTTTTTTGCTAGCTCTCATTTTTGTTGCTTTAGCCCCACAAAAATCAGGTAACTATTAATTTTGATTCAGTAATGCCAGAGTCATTTCCAAAATTGAGAATATAGATATATACACTTTTAATTAGCGTATTTCTTTTTTTAATTATTTCAGATGAAGAGATTGCTAATTTGAATTTACGTATAGAATTGTAAAAGAGCCAAGCTAACCGAGCTATGTTAAGCTCAAGTTTTGTTCGAAGCTTAACAAACAGTTTGACTCATTTACAATCGGATTTACATATGAGTGTACATATATGTAGGGTTGTAAAAGAACCAAGCTAAACCAGGCTATATTGGACTGGAGTTTGGTTGGATAAGCTTAACCAGCAGTTTGACTCATTTACAATTTGATATTTATAAATAGACAAAGTCTATTTTTTATAGATGTTATTTATGGTTGTAATTTTATAGATGGACAATTTGAGGAATGGTGCATAGCAGATGAGCAAACCCCAGAGGCAGAGTTGCAAATAGCACTTGATTGGGCATGTGGAAAGGGAGGTGCAGATTGCAGAATGATTCAAGAAAACCAACCATGTTACTTCCCAAACACAGTGAAAGATCATGCCTCTTTTGCCTTCAATAGCTATTATCAGAAGTTCAAGCATAAAGGTGCTACTTGTTACTTCAGTTCTGCTGCTATCATCACTGACCTTGATCCAAGTAAGATTTATTTGATGATCATAAAAAATTATCATCCAAATTAATCACTAATTGCTGCTGTTTTTAACTTTAATATCTCAAATGTTGTTAACAGGTCATCATTCTTGCAAATTTGAGTATCTTCCCTAAGCGGAAAGGTTCAACTGAAGATTTTTGTTTCTGCATCTACTTTGTAATTTCACTTTGTTAGTTATGAGAAGAAGCTCTCAGAATTAGTTTGGCTAAGTTTGGTACACTTATTTGTTGTATTGAACTTTATATATATATATATAATTGCATTATTATGAGAACAGGGTGAAAAATTAGTTTGGTGTCATTTTTTTTTTCTTTTAGAAAGAGGGGAAGCTTTATTGAATTAAATGATAAATCAAAATAGCTTCAATACAATGAGGGACTATATCCATATCTGAAAGCGAGTTAAAGAAATAGCCACTCGTATAGGAGAATGGGCAGGGATGGATCCAAAGGGTTCGGGAGGGACTGTGGTTCCCCAGATAAAAAAAATTTAAAATTTTTGAGTGAAAAATTTTTGAGAAAAAAAATATTTTAACTTTTTACTCTCTATAATAAGTAAAATTATTTTTGCCCCCTAACCGTTTGGGTTGTGTTTACTGAGGAATGTTAGCTTGCCATCTAATCCAAGCTAAGGAAACGTCAACCAATTGGCTTAACAAGCTAAATGAACTATCCTTTAACCATGAAAAGAGCTTCACACAAAGTGATAGCTTCTGCCATAGGAGGATCATGAAGATATGTATAATACCCAGAGATGGCTGCTGCAAAATGTCCAGAGTTTGGTGTTATTTTATATAATTAATATTCATGTTGTTCATTAAACCAAGTCTAATGGTAATATGCTTTTCCTCTAAAACTTTATTTAGGTAATAAACATATAAAATAATTAAAAATTAGACAAATTCTATCAAAAAAAAAAAAAAAAAAAGACAAAGTAGTTTAAAATACGTAATTATACAGTAGAAAAATTGTTACTTAAAATCTTAATAAAGAAATCTAAAACATATTAAAAACAGATAATTGATATTAAGTAAATTAATTATAATCTTAATTTGAAATAAAATTAATAAAACTGATGAAAAAAGGGAAAATACCATATCATATAAAAATTGAAATAAAAGTTAGACATACATTTTAAAATTCACAAGATTTATGTTAGTTTAGAAGAAAATCTATTGTTTTGCTAAAGTGAAATGGTACTTTACATTTGATACAAAAAATTATAATTAATTTCATTAGGTTTTGAATTCGAGATTTTTTAGGTCATAATTTTTTGGGGTAGGTTTGAGTTGTATTGCTTTAGATATCGTTTATTGGATTGTATGTCAATTCCAAGTCCAGTTTAATTTTTGTACGTAGGAAACCCTAGTTCTTCTCTTTTCTTTTTAATTTTCTAAGCCTAATTTTAGTTTGGAGCTGTCACAGCGGTAGTCAATATATTTTACTCTTTCTTTCATTTTGTTTTCTTTTGCTTTTAATCTTTTATTCATTTTAATAAGCTCATATCCGTTTTTTCTATAGCAGATTTTTTTTATTGTTACTTTGTCTTCATATTTAGAGTTTTTTTGTCTGTTCTTTGTGAGGGTAGTCCGTTCTTTGTAAGAGTTTAATACTAAATAAAAATATGTCATTTAATTTTATTTAGCCGGCGATTTTTTAGATCTTGATTTGCAGGTGTAGATCTTCAATCAATAGAGTCTCGTAGTGTAGCATGTTCTTTCGTTGATGCTATTAATGCATAGTGAAAAAATTATCTGTATTCATCATATGTTGTAAATTTTTAAAAAAGCAATTTATATATAAAAGATCAAGACAAATTATTATTTTATCGTTCAAATCAATTAACGAACTAGTTGCTGCTATTAAGATTTATATCCTTCGTCAAGATCAACTCTAAGCAAAAAGATCTAATATTATATTTCTTAATTTTAGTTTCATTATTCAAAAGGATATAAATTCTTTTGCTTTGTTAAAAATCAACGAACTCTATTAACTAAAAATAGCGAAATTCTACATCTAGTTTATATAACTATTTGAGTCAAATCAAGTTATGTCATGTCAAGTCGCTAATGATATTGTGTGAAAGGAATAATATTTTGAAGGAAAAACATATATATTATAGATCTATATAAAATTCGAAAATAAATTTTTTACATGAACATTATTTTCAAATTTAATTGAAATTATAAAATAATGAAGTAATGGAAAGTATTAACAATTAAAATTCACATATGAGGAAATAATTATTCATACTATTAAATTGAAGAAAACTAAATTGCATTAAATAGTTTAGTTTAATGTTTGCCTAGCAGTTTGAATTGGGTTTGGGATTTGCAACCTCCACCACATATCTAAAATTGTGACTGAGATGAGAAGCCCTTAGGTTTATGCTTCTGTTCTGGCAACAAGATGAGCTTGCATGTGCTGTTTCTATGGAGGACCAGTCCAGAAGTCTCTGAAAGAGTGAAAGAAAAAGACGGAAGAGCTTGCATTGCATTTTAATATTAATTAAATTATTATACATTAATTGGAAAGCTATGTTGAAAACGCAAAAAGAGCTGCTGTGAGATTTATATAAATTATTAAGTAATTAATGTGAAAGTGACTCATCTCATCCACTTCCATAGAATCCCAACAACCATTCCCATTTATCTTCTCTACCCCACACGCATTTTCAATCCTACAATAACCAAAAACGATTAGTTTGGGGCCACACCATAAAAGGATTGTTTTAACTATGCCCCAAATGGAACTTTGTCCTTTTGATACTTTGAATTTAATATCTAGGTATAATTACACCCTAATTTAAAATTAATTCATTTTATTCTATTTTTGTGGGATTCACACTCTTTTCTATAGTTAGCTTAACCTAATCAATTAGTTAAACTTAACCACACCATTTTATTTTTAATTAAAAATAAATAAATCTTTAAAGTTTGAGGGTTTTCTATGTTTTGGCCATTGATTTGGTTTGATTTTTTTGATTATTTTTGAATGAAATCATACTTATTTTTCAGGTCTAATAAAAATTGAATCAAATTTGAATATATTAAAAAATAAACCGAACCAAATTGATTTTCAAGGCTCTAATTGGTGAATTTTATTGAATTTAGTCTAGCTCTAATCAACACATTAAGTCTCCGTTCATTTTTGAAAAATATTTTCCAAAAGACTTATTTTCCGTTGTTTAATTGCAAAATTAAAAATTAGTTAAAAAATATTAAAATTTTTAACCTATAAAACTATAAAAATATTTATAATAATAAAAATTTTGTATTTTAAAATTTTATTATTAAATATGAGAAAAAAATATAGAAAATGGCAAATTGACAATGTCATTGGTGACGGTCTCCACTGCTCCCTGACTTCTTTAAAATATTTTTCGACTATGTTTGGTATGATGTAATTAACCATGTAACGGAATGAAAATTATATTACATGGTTGATTACATTGTTTGGTTAGACCTTTTTTTTTAAAAACTTATAATGTAATTGAGATTATATTTATAATTTTTATTACTTAGGCTCTGTTTATTTTGGTAAAATAACTTGTAGGAAAATATGTTTCACAATTTTCCGTTGTTTGGGTCATTTAGGAAAATAATCAAAGGAAAATATTTTCCTGGTCAAAGGAAAATTTAGTCATTTTTTAAGGAAAATAATTTCTCATTTTTGAGAGAGTAAAATATTTTCCGGACATTGACAAACCTTATAAATCCATATTTTTTAATTTATAATCATCGTAGTCACTGCCACTAGTCACCATTTACCACCGGCCATTGGCGGAGCTTTCATAATTTTTTTTTCATTTTTCTTATATTAACAATAAAATTTTTAAAATTCTAGTCAAAATCTCAAATTCAATACATTTCCACATCAACCAAATCCTTTTATGTATGGTTTTTCATATGCTCTCTATGGCATGAGTTTTTTTTTGTCTTTCTTTGTTAACCTTTTTGGCGGCTCCTAAACCCTAAGTTTGGCCATGATGAATCCATCTTTGGAGTCATTATCGCTGGCAGAAGCTGAGGACGATGGGTATATGGTTGAACTGACAACAGCTTAACCAGAAAACACATATGAGTTTTATTTAGTGGGGATGTTCCTCACTTCAAACACCATTAATTTCCAAACAATGAGATCCACGTTTGTTGATCTGTGGCATCCACTAGGGAGAGTGGGGATAATGGAGTTAGAGGTGAAGAGGTATTTATTTAGGTTTTATAATGAAGTAGACGTTGAGAGACTTTGGTTAGGGTCCCCATAGCACTTCAATAAACATTTACTAGTTTGGCATCGGTTGAAGGATGGAGAAGAACCCCTGCATATTCCGTTAGTTACTGCTGATTACTGGGTTCAATTTCAGGATATACATAAAGGGTTTATGTCAGAACCGGTGGCTAGGGTGCTCGGTGATTTTATGGGGAAGTTCATTAAATATGATTCTAGGGTGGCTACATCCTATAATCCCTCATTTATACGGATAAGGGTTCAGTTGGACATTAGAGAACCTCTTTGACGTCGGAAGAAACTAATCCTTCCTTCAGGGGAGGCATTTTTGTGCTTTTTCGATATGAGAGACTCATGATTTTCTACTTTCTTTGTGGTAAACTAGGCCACACAAACAGTTTTTGTGAACTAAGGCTTCATCGGTGTAAGGAGGAGCTGCATTCGGAATGGAATGATAGTATTAGGGTTCCGCCGTGTCGCCCTGCTCAACGTTCCAGCCATTGGTTGCATGATCAAACAAAGGAGGATTTGGCGAGATTTTCGCCAACAAATCAAGAAGGGGTGGTGGTAAGGAGTTAACTTTCCAAAATGGATGCATCCTATGAGTCCTTCCTAAGGAGTGCCATGCAAGATATGTCGTTGGTTAAAACTCCTGAGCTAATGGACCTAGACCCACAACACTTGGGCCTTAATGGAAATAACTTGAGCCAATTAGAAGAAGAAGCACTGGGCAAGCTCGAGGAACAGGAAAAAAGGCTTAGGACACAAGCCAAAAACACTTAGTTTGTTTCTTTGCCGAAGGATTCAACTGTAGTTTCTCATACTAACTTATCGGCTGATCCTATATAGCAGGATAGCCGGGCGCAATGATTCTCCTAAGTTGGAACTATGAGGGATGGGCAACCCTCACGCAGTTCAAGCTCTTAAAGGGTTCATCTTCAGTTACAAGCCTGACTTGGTGTTTTTGATGGAGACATTAATGTGTAAGGGAAGGGTTGAAAAGGTTTCTAGGATGGTAGGGTTGACTAATTGTTTTGCTGTGGATTGCGGAGGCCATAGTGGAGGTCTGTCTTTGATGTGGAATGAAATTTTAAGGTCCAAATTAGTGGTTTCTCAAACCACTTTATTGACTGTCATGTGGAGCTTCTCAATAAACTGGTTCGTATCACTGGATTTTAAGGCTTTCCTGAGCGCTAAAGGCAAAGGCAATCGTGGAACCTTTTACGTGCTCTTGCATGTAGGGATGATAAAGCGTGGTCCATTCTTGGGGATTTTAATGATATCTTCAGGTTAGAAGAAAAGGTTAGTGGCAACTTACAACCTCAGTACCTTCTATAGGGCTTCCAAGAAGCAACGACGAAAGCCAACCTTAGTGAGGTGCTTTGCAAGGGTGCTTTCTTTACGTGGACTTAGAGGAGAGGGACCTAAATGACTATTCAAGAAAAATTAGACAGATGCTTTGCAAAATGCGTGGTGGTAGGAATTCTCGGTTTATTAGTATCGAACGCTTATCTCTCCAATTTCTGATCATCGATAATTCTTTTCCATAGTCAGCAAGAGGTGTTTCAAGTGAGTTCTAGATCTTTTAAATTTGATAATTCCTGGTTCTTGGATGAAGACATTGAGGAGGTGGTTAAACGGTGCTGGAACCAGGGAAGCTCGTTTAATATAATAAAAAAAAGGAAAACTATATTTAGATTTTAAAATAACAGGGGCACTGCCGTAATGCGGATTTCAGGGTTAAAAGAACATATGCTCACTAGCTTACTGGATTCGAATAAGGAAGGGATGGAGAATGCTGAAGTAGCAAATCTCCGACGAGAATGGAATTTGGTGTTGGAACAAGAAGAGATTAGGGTGAGATAGTGTGCGAAGGTATTTTGGCTTCAACAGGGGGACCGAAATCCAAAATACGTCCATGGTGTGGTAAAAGGGAGACGGCCTAGAAATAGAATAGAA
Organism: Jatropha curcas; assembly: GCF_041381405.1. Classification (NCBI taxonomy): domain Eukaryota; kingdom Viridiplantae; phylum Streptophyta; class Magnoliopsida; order Malpighiales; family Euphorbiaceae; genus Jatropha; species Jatropha curcas. Next base: position 22,668,571 of record NC_143152.1, on the reverse strand, counting down.
GGATTTTGCAATGATGAAGGGGGGTGGGTCCAGGACTGGGACGACATGCGTGCTCTGATTCTGAATTTTTATAGGTAGTTGTATGAAAATGAGGAAGTGGACCCGAGTCGAATTTTGAGGCTAGTACAACGGAAAATTACGAATGAAGATAATCTGCAACTATAGGAATTGTTTAGGGAGGAAGAATTTAGAAATGAACCCAGATAAGGCTCCAGGCATAGACGGCTTAAACCCGACCTTTTTTCAAAAATTTTGGCACATTATGGGCAAGGATATTGTTGATGGATACAGATCTTGGCTTGCTAGAGTATTTTCCTGTATACTCTCTCTAATACTTTAATTTATTCTGATCCCTAAAATTAGTAATCCCGAGTCCTTAAAAAATTATAAACCCATTGCGTTGTGTAATGTCCTTTACAAAATTATTTCTAAAGTATTGACGAATAGGCTAAAAAGGGTTCTATCAAAAATCATTTCTATTAGCTAGTTTGCCTTTATCCAAGGAAGATTAATTCAGGACAATATTTTGGTGGCTCGATTTCTTTAAAAATTGACATTATTAAACCTTATGACAGGGTGAATTGGAATTTCTTGAGGCAGACGATGGTCGGGGTGGGGATTCATGAGACTTGGGTAAATTGGATAATGTTGTGTGTCACTAGTGTGAGATACTCTGTTTTATATAATGGGGAAACAGTGGATCCTATAGTTCCTGGAAGAGGGCCTCGTCAAGGAGATCCTTTATCTCCATATTTGTATATTATTTATGATGAAGGCCTGTCAATCCTCTTTAAAGAAGTTGAAAGTAAGGGTTAGATCCATGGGAGAAGGGCGGGGGTGAGGTGTCCTAGAGTTTCACATTTGCTATTTGTTGATGACTCTATTCTATTTTTTAAAGCTAATGAGAGGGAGGCTAGGAGAGTGAAGGATATTTTGAGAGAGTATGATAGATCCTCAGGGCAAGGGGTGAACTTCTAGAAGTTTGGTGTACTTTTTTCTCCTAATGTGTCACAGGGTATTCAATCCTCAATTTCTAATATTCTAGAGGTTCATAGTGCTATGAGTGGTGGAAAATATTTAGCGCTTCCCTCTTTGATTTGGCAAAATAAAAAACAGATTTTTAATTTCTTAAAAGACAAATTGTGGAGTCGGATTCACTCTTAGAACAATAAGATGCACTCTAAAGCAGAAAAATAAATTCTTCTTAAAGTCTGTGGCACAAGCTCTTGCTTCGTATTGCATGAGTGTTTTTCTTCTTCCTCTTAGACTATGATGAGCTCCAAAAAATTATGAATGGTTTCTGGTGGGATTCGAAAGGGGGGAAGGAAATTCACTAGCTTTCTTGGGATAGAATGTGTTAGAGTGAAAGAGATGGTGGGATGAGCTTTCGGGATTTGAGGTGTTTTCACATAGGTATGCTAGGTAAACTGGGGTGGAGGTTAATTACTGAGCCTAACACTCTCCGTTTTAGAAATATCAAAGCTAAATATTTCGCAGAGGGGGATTTTTTATTTGCAACACTAGGGCATAATCCTAGTTTTATATGGAGGAGTGTCTTGTTTTCTAGGGATATGTTGAAACGGGGAGTGAGATGGAGGGTAGGGAATGGGGAGAGAATTTTAGTTGCTTCGGGCCCTTGGATACCAAAGGACGACTCATTTGTCCCTGAGGATAATTTTAATTTTCTTGATCCTATTATGAGTGTAAGAGAGCTATTAGATAACTCTGGGACTAAGTGGGAGTTTAGCAAAATTGTGGAGCTTTTTCGTATAAGAGATACTCGGCAATTTTAAATATTCCTCTAGCTATTCATGATGTAAAAGATCAGCTGATTTGGCATTTTGAAAGAAGGGGTATATATCAAGTAAAGTTTGGGTATTCTTTAAGGTTGAGAGTGTTCAGGAGAGGGGAGGGGGGAGAGACTGGAGGAGGAGATTTGGAATAATATCTGGAGATTAAATGTTCCACTGAAAATAAAAGATTTTTTATGTAGAGTGTGTAGGGGAATCATTCCAACCCAGAGTAAATTAAGTGACAGGGGGGTTAGAGTGGAGAGTCAGTATTGTTTTTGTTTGAGTAATGAAAGTATTGACCACGTCTTATTAAGATGTCCAAAGGTAAAAGAGATATGGGAGAGATGAGGCATAGGGGTTCCCACTAATGATATGAGTTTTACTCAATACTTTTTGTAGGTTCACATGAAACAAGATCATTGTCTTGCGGCTTCAGTGGCTTTCGTGGCATCAACAATTTGGGAAGCTTGAAACACATGTATTTGTCGCAACCTGCAGTGTAGGTGTACCACCAGGTCCAACAACACATGCATGAGTGTCAGAAGCTAACCATTTGGCCATGAAGTGTCAATGTCCTTTGTAGGGCAGGCCCAACACAGTTCCTTTATGGGGCCATTCGTATGAAGGCGAGTGGTAAGCTTTTACTGATGGAGCCATTTTTAATTCCTTGCTATTGGTAGGCTATGGCCTGTTATAGAAACTGCATAAGGTGACTTTGTTAAAGCATTATCTGGTTTTTTGGATATTTATAAAGATCTCCTATTAGTTGAAGGGCTGGCTTTAAGGGCATGTTTGTAGTTGGAAAATATTTTTATGGTCTTATGAGATAAAGACTATAATATTTTTTTACTAATTTTCAATATTACAACCAAACAACGGAAGATAAGTCATTTAGAAAATATTTTTCATAGAAATATTTTCCTGCGAGTTATTTTCCTGCAAGTTATTTACGGAAACAAACGGAGCATTAAATTGATTGTGATATTCATTACATAAAAAAATCTATGTAAAACGCATTCTCAAAGGCCATACTTATTCTCAACTACCACTTTAACCACCACCATAACCATCACTCCACCACCACACCACCACTAGGGGTGGCCATGGTTCCGGAACCGGCGGTTCTGGTTCCGGAAAAACTGGAACCGGAATCGAACCGAAAAGTTTCGGTTCCGGTACGGTGACAAAACCGACGGTTCCGATCGGTTTTCCGGCGAATCGCATAATTTTAAATTTTAAATTTTAAAGACCGATTTTCAAAATTTAATAAATTTGTGAAAGTTATTTATAAAAAAAATACACCTAAAAAATTAAAAAATACTTCAATTAAATTTATTTTTTTAAAGACTTGAACATAATTATTTTTTAAAAAAAAATTCTTCAGCTGAATTTTTTTTGTTTAAAAAAGTTTGAACATAATTTTAAAAAAAATTAAAAAAAAAAACACAAAACTGATGGAATCTAATGTGTTGTTGTCCATCGGCCAAGTGAATTTGAAAATTTATCAAGAAAGCAAATTTTTTAGAGGGAGTTTTTGAGGAGAGAATGGGCATTGGGTAGCATGTAGCGTTGGGTGATGGTGAAGAAAGAGTGAATCGATTGGCTGGTTGGGTTCCCCAGAACGGTTTTGTCGTATTTGACCAGTTTAGCACGTTTCTGTGAGAAAGTTCATTCTTCATTGTGAAGGACAGTGTACTGTTGAAACTTGAAATGCAGTTGAGTAACCAGTTGAGACTTCTAACGGCTAGAACCGTCGGTTCGAACCGGAGGTTCTAACCGGCCGGGGAACCGGTGGTTCCAGTCCGGTTCCGACCGGTTCTCTGGAACCACCGGTTTCGGTTCCAGAAAATTTGGAACCGGAACCGAACCGGAATTCTCCGGTTCCGATTTCGGTTCGGCCCGGTTCCGGACCGGTTCGAACCGACGGTTCCGGTTCCCGGAACTGTAATATGGCCATGTCTAACCACCACCATTGCAATCACTATCACGCTGCCACCACCGTAATCACCACCACCACAACCACCATTACCCCACCACTCCACCACTAGACCACCATCGCAATCGCCATCATCACCGCCATCACCACCGTAACCACAATCGCCATTCTACTACCATCATCATCATAACCACTGCTACTACCAGCACTACTAGTACTGCCATCACTGCAACAATCACTCCATTACTACCACCATGACAACCATCACCACCACCACTACCATATCATTATTAATTATCTTTTATTGTTACTAGTTTTAGAACCTGCGCGATGCGTAGAGCAATATTAAAGGATGAACTAATCTTTTATAACATCGATACGAAAATTAGGCAGGTCACATGAACACGATATGTTTAACCCACTTAATATCATAAACAGGTTAAGTAACAACCCATGTAACCCGCTTAATATCATAAATAGATTAAGTGGGTCGTGTTGACTTATATATAACCCACTTAACCTGCTTATACTATTTTTAAATTTTAACCTATTTACCTCCAATCATATTTAAAAATAAATTTTCACAAATATAACCCATAAATTCTTCAAGATTCATAAATAAAATAAAAAAGGCAATACAACAATCAAATTTAAATAGGTTTTAGTTGGAGTATTTATATCTAACACAAAAATTACCTCTTTACTTTTAAATAAACGGGTTACTCGCCTAACTCGCATGTCAACCGCGACACCGCACGTTTATATTCATGTCATAAATGGGTGGCTCGTTAATGGCACGAACCTGTTTAACTTCAAACCTAACCCATTTATTTCGTGTGTTAAGGAATCGTGTTCGTGTGTCATGACCATTTTGACGCCCCTAGTATGTTCTACATCGAAAAATGCACATAGATTATTAATGTATTTTTCAATAATGATACTAATTTTGAGAATTTAACTAATTATATTAAAATAAAAAATTAAGCATTTTTTTATTTTGTGTGTACGATTTATTATAAATGATTATTTATTTATTTGAAATATTAATCTATTATACTTATTTAGTGTAGTGTGTCCTAAGCGTGTGAATGTCTTACTTTTTTGAAAATTATCATATCACGTACATTTGATAGTGTTATTTTTATAGTATTTTCAATATAATTTTTATTAAGATTTTTAGTATTTTTAATTTATTTAAATTAATTTTTATTTAATTTTGTTATGTTTTTATTTAAAAGCTTCTTTGAAACACAACTCACTTGATCTTAAGAAAATTTATAGAGTTTTGGCACAGAAAAGGACAAAATGAAGCAAAATATTTTAGCACGCCCAGCCCGTGCCAATCAGCATGCCCGTGCTACAAATACCCTGGACTTCCAGAGCCTGGCACGCCCTGACCGTGCTATGGCGCACGCCCATGCTAAAAGACCAAGAGCTAAATTGAGTCAAAATTGCCAACCAATTTCCACCAATTTTAGGAGCTAATCTTGGACAATTTTCTTCACATGCAAATCAAGATCTAATCTATGCACATGGAAGAGACATGATTAGGAGAAATTTAAGGCCTAATGAGAACTTTATTCCCTAAACAAGGTGGAATTTATTCCCTAAACAAGGTGGAATTTATTCCCTAAACAATATAGAAGTTCTCTCCCAAGAAGTCTATATAAAGAGAGGAAGGATACCATCTCATATGCCATATCTCAAATATCTCTCATTCTCTTAGTCTTGTACATAGTTTTATTTCTTCAAAGATTTCAAGTATTCAAAAGTTGTGCCAAGATTCAAGGAAGCCATCCAAAGTCAATTGTTAACTAGTTCTTATTTTTAAACTCTTAATCTTGTTTATTTCTTTCATTATTCTTATTGATTATGGAATATCTATCAAGTATTATTGATTTTTATTTAAGTACTATGTCTAACTAAATTCTCATACTCGGTATTTGATATAGCTTAACTTCTTTTCCAATTTATAATGTTAGATTTGTTTTTCTTTGTTTAAGTTATGATTCATTAATAAACTTAATGCTTCCAGGCAGAGGTTATCCCCTGGATTGATTTATTTTATTAATCACTATCGGAAGAATGATTTTTAATATGAAAAAGTTAATGAATCACATGAGAATAACAACTTGATGCGAAAGTTATACGGTTTGACTCATGAGGGGTTTTCATGAATTAACAATTTTAATTTATGAATTCATAAACAACTACAAAACTTAATGATTTAATTCATGTTTGATTGTGCTATTGGAAGATAGATAGTCAAATGGAATTAAAATAGCTAACAATACATCGGAAGAGCTTGTTAGTGATTTTAGAGTTGTTTCCCCTGCTTGGACAATTAAAATTAATTAATGAACTAATAAAATAAATTGGATAGAATTAAGTGAAATCAAAATCCCTAGTAGTTTTAAATCCTTGATTTCTTTAATCAATAAATGCTTGCTTGATCTCTTCTTATTTTACTTGTTGAATTTAAATTCTTGAAACAATTTCTTCATTTATCGTTTAAATAATAATAGGTTAACATAATTTTGGTACTTGGTATACAATCTTCGTGGGAACGATATTCTACTCATCATATATTACTTATAGCGATTTCGTACACTTGCGAAAACACTGTCAACGTTCCGGTATCTTATGTCCCGTGTTGTACAACCTAGCTCCTGATATATGAGACTACTCCATACACCAAGCTAATCAACTAGTGGTTTTTTTTATTATCAAGAAAAAATGAAGTGTTTTTTTTTAATTTGTTTTTATATCTTTTATTAATGAATGATTAGAAAAAATAGGAAGGAACTAAATTTTTTTTGAAAAAACTTATGTTACTTATTTTTTTGATATAAAAGAAAAATAAAATTAATTTTTCTCTATAGATTTATTTTTATAGTTTTTTTAACTTTCCTTCTAATTTGAAGAGAAAATTATTAGAATTCTTTTCCCTTATATTCCTTTCTTGTTTCCCAATAAAATATAAGACAATTTATCTTCTTACAACTATGCTGAATAAATGCTCTCATTACACTTGGCAATTTGAGATACTTACACTTGGCTGTTATTTAAGATAGACTTTTCTGCTTTTATATATTATTATATAAATAGGAACAGGAAGAATTGAATGAAAAATCACTAAGAAGATCAAAATTTCATAATTTTATATTGCAATTTAATTTGTTCAACAAAAATATAAAATTGTGTAAAAAAAAATTAATTTTCAATGATTTTAACTTTTATTTTGTTACATTACATTTTTTTCAGCTTTTTTTTTTTTTAAATTTTCTAGTCAAAATAGTTTATAAGTCTAAATAGTCCTTAATAGCTTGATATAATGAATAAATTTTGATTCAAATATTTTTTTTATTAATAATAATGTGGTTGTAGTGCTGGTGGTGATGCTGGTAGAGTAATAATTGTTGTGATGGCGGCGACGGTGGCGATAGTGATAATGGTGGTGTGCTAATCACATTACATATTTATAAACAACTATAAAAATTGAATGGTTATTACATTTTATAAGTTTTCTCAATTACATGACTAAACATAATAATGGAATCTCAATTACATTCTATTCCATTATATTTTTCATTACATTACATCTTTGATTACATTATATTGCATTGCATCAAACCGAATTGTCAGTATTATTGTCACATGAGCTGCTTGGTGATTTGTTGATGTTGGACATTTTTATTTGGTCCAGTGACTAGAGTTCGACTCTGCATCCCTATATCATTTTTATTTATAAAAACTATTTTCCCCATTTCTAGTCGTATTTTCTATCTGAATAGTTTATTTATAAAAATTATCGAAGAAAAGTAAACATTTAAATTTAGAAATTAAACGTTTTTTAAATTAAAAATTGCAGCCAACAAGTAATTTGAGTTGCCATTGGATATTTATTTAATTTTAAGTTTTTATTTAATTTTAATTTTAGGTTCGATTTTATTCTATGAATACATAAAATTCACATAAATATTAAAATATACAATATATCATGTTATAAATTTATAACTCAATTTATTGTTTATTATTGGTTATTTAGTTACAACTTAACAACCTATAAAAGCTTACCTCTTTAAAAAAAACCTATAAAAACTAGAATTATAAATTCATTAAATAAACTCACGACACTTAATTTATTCAAAAAGATAGATTTAATAGTATAACTCATGATTCTATTTTAATATTTTTAAAAATAATATGAGATTAAATTTAGTTAGCCCATATTACTACGCCTAATAAACCTCATAATTACACTATATTTCGGCTCCAAATTTAACATTTTAAACACTTCATAAATCAGCCCAATTTGTAATACACTATAGTCATAATATGGGCTATCGGTAACACATGCACTAGGGATACATATATCTTACAACTGCGGAGTTTGATAATATCTAAGAGTAATAAAATTTTTCTATGTAACAGTACATTAATTAATCAACTACAGAAATTTAGAAATTTACTTTTATAGCTCTACGGAGAAAATTGCAGAGCCTTGGCCAACTCGTAGAAAATTCCTAATTCCTTTTCAGTGATCGTCGCCGGAGTTACTTGGAGAGAAGGACGAAGACGCGACTGTGTCGATCGGGCTGAAGTCGCGGCTTCGTTGTGACTTTTGCGCTCACCAGAAATGGAAATGGAGAGAAGGAAAAGGAAGGTCGAACTGCTGCGGCGAGGAGGCGCGGTGCGAGTCTCTGGTCATCGAAAAAACGAGAGGAGGAGAGGGGCGCGCCTGCCTCGCTCAAGAGGGAAGAAGAAGAAGAAAAAAAAAAAGAAAATGGTTTTTAGAATTTTCTGGGCCATTTCGGTTCGATTCGAACCGATTTGGCTCAATTCAATGATTTGCCTCGATTTTTGTTTGGTTTTCGAGTTTTTCACTTGGTTTTCAGAAAATTCAAATTGGTTTTACGGGTCCGATTGATTTATTTTAATTGATTTAATATTTATCGTCCAATATAATTCTTTAGAATTTTAGAAAATCCTCAGTTAGGAGTTGCGACACTATACTTTGGGCTTAGGCCCAACTCGCGAATTTGGATGCGGATTAAGGTTATATAGTACTTGCGCCCCATACAGTCAAAAATCCTGATTTTTGATTTATTAAAAATTTAAAAGTTTCGAAAATAAAATTATGGGTTGTTTCAATATATAGATTATTATAACTTCATTCTTCCCGAAACATTTAAATTTTCCATAAAAGGTGCATTTTTATAATTAAATATATTCTCTATTTAGTTCTCCACATTTAACATAATGCTACTATTTTTTTTGAGCATTGGGGAGGGCATTCGAACTTGAATATATTGTCAGGTCGTATATACACTTACCACTAAGCTAAGTCTTGGTGTGCAACATAATGTTACTATTTAGTTTCTCTTTATTATTATTTTTATAGCACTTAATGGGAAAAATGACACTTTGAATGAAAAAAAAAAAATCAATATATTTACCAAACAATTCGTTAATTCATCAAATTGAAGCCCTCAAAGCGATATTACACATATGGATAATCCTTTTATTTTGTAAAACTAATTTTTGTGTCGATTGACTTGTAAAATCTGCTTTTTTATGCTGTTGAGTTTTCATCATCTTCTCCCAGACTTCCCTATTATTCTTTTCGTGAGCTTATACTCATTTTTGTAATAACTTTTTTTTTTCTTCCTTTACCAACTACAATATAAATAAACAAAAAGGAAACAGGTTGTTGAAAATTGAAAAATACAATCAAATCTCAAAATCTTTACCTTGGATAATTTAATTTATAAGTAAAAATCACATTTTTCTATTTTATTTAAAACCTTTCCCTAAAAAAGAGAAAAAAAAAAAAAATCTCTTGACGTAATAGTATGATTATACCAATTGTCGTTTTTTCCATCTCTTTTATCTTTGCAATCCTAATATAATTTATTCTATATATTTTTTTGTGAATATTTATTCTATATATTTTGTTAAATTCTAAGTTAGCAAAAGTAGAAAATCCATTTACTATAATAAATGTTGGACTGTAATCAAAAGACTAAAAAATTTTAAATGCTAAATTAAAGATTAAAATATGATAAAAGAACTTTCTAATAATTAAAATATTTCTTTTTTTTTTTAAATTTTTTGAACATGATAAATTGTCATTCCTAATTTTATCTAAGATTGGGTAAAACCCATCCAACTGAAAAAGTCCAACTGAATCGATTAATTTAATTTTTAATGCGTTCATTGAATCTCAGTTTAATAGAAAAAAATAATAAAACTTTTTAAAACTTAGCTTAGTTTTCATTTTGCCAAATTAAAAAATATAAAAATTCAAAAATCAAATCAAATCAAACAAAAAATTATTTCAATTTAATTTGTTTAGACAAGTTAATTGATTGAATTCGATTTTATTTAAAAAAAATAAAAATTTTTTTGATTTTAATTCATCTAGTTTGATTGCATATGAACCAACCTTTTCATCCCTAAATGATCTCATGGTTAAACTTTTCCAAATTTACTTTTCAATTTCCCATTTCTCAACTAAGGGGTCTATTCAGTAAAATTAGATATTTTGATAGTTATTAGCTGTTGTAGTAACATTTAACTATTAATTGTTTTAATAATTTTTTATAAAATGATAAAAATTAAACTTTATATGAATTAACTTTTTATAAAATATTACTTTAACTTTTAAAAATTAATTCAAACGTTATATTATCGAATATTATTAAAAACAACGTTTAACATTTTAACTCATCAAAATGTTAAACAGCTGAAATCTATTTAAAAAAACTGTCGCGTAAATGTAAATACTGGCTTAGGCTAAGAGCAAAAGAGACACTCCTCAAACTCCATCAAATTAACATGGGAAACCAACCACATTACCTACCTTACAATGGCCCACCACCACAATCATTTGATCAACATGACGTATGTTTGATGTCCTAACTTAATCACTTTACTTATGAAGAAAAGAAAACAATTTGTTTTTGTAGTTCACACTTATTTAGACACAAAATGGGCCATCATTAAATCTCAGCTAGCTAAGCTCCATAACCTTCATTCAATACTTGTATAGAAAGGAATTAACAATGGCCTCACCTTATCTAATCCTTGTCTTGGGGCAAGCATCAGTTGCCTCTTCCTAGAAATAAAATACTACTAGAACAAGAACCAGAGTGCCTCATGTTTTTCCTTCTTCAATGGGGTTTTAATTTCAATGGTCAGGCTTTCATTAAATGGACCTTTGTATGTACTGATCCTGCCTTTTTGACCATTTGGCAGCCTCACCAGCTTCCACCATCCAACTCCATTACACTCACCATCAGATAATTAAAAATTAAAACTATTTAAATAAAATTCTTTCAATAAAAATGATTTCAACCATAACTATTAAACTAATTTTTAGATATTAAAATAATATTTTATTAAAAGTTAACTCATGCAATATTTAGTTTTTATCATTTTATAAAAAGCTACCTAAATAACTAAGAAATACAGAACAACAAAATTTACCCCCATTATATTAAATATGAGGAATTACTACTCCTGTTTCTAAATACTTGTCATGTTTGAGAAAGTATCATATAAAAAAAATTTTTTTTTTCCATTTTTATCCTTTGTATATGACCAACAATTATTTCTTCAAGTCCTAAAAAATTTGGTGTTTGGATATATTAAATTAAGGGCAATATAGTCAATTTATACAATAATTTATTGTAACTTAGATAAAAATTTCAAATGTGACAAATATTTGGGAATGGAAGTAATAAACAGTAACATTATATTAAATGTAAAAGACCAACTTATTTAATGCGACTAAAAACTTGCTATTACCTCTGTTCCATAATACTTGTCACATTTGAGAAAATAGTTTGCTCCAAAATACTTGTCACATTTGTGGTTCAAGGAGTAATAAATATTTTTTTCCATATTTACCCTTTGTATATGACCAATAATTGTTACTTCAATTTCATGATTTTCTTAGAGAATTAGTATTAAATTAAGGGAAATATAGTCAATTTACTTAATGATTTATTAGAGCTTTGACAAATTTAATAGTTTTTTTAAAGGACGTGAAATTTCAAATATGACAAGTATTATGGAATAGAGGTAATATTTTAGAAACCTATTAATATACTTGTCAAATAAAAGAGATAAAGTTATGATTATGATCAAATTTAGGGATTCAATAGTTATTTATTAATTTTTCTTATTGCAGTGTATTTAGTCTCACTTTAATACTAAGTTTGGATAAAAAATTAGGGAGGAAAGAAAATATTGAAGGAAAAGGAAGAGGAAAAATTGTTAAAAAATTTCCTATTAATGGTTGGTTGTGTGAAAGAAACATAAGAGAGGAAAAGTGATTTTATAAGTTGAAATTATGAATGATGAAAGTGCAATAAATAAAGATCAAACTATAATTCAATAAATAAATAGAGTAAATTTATTTGTTTTTCTCCCCAATATTCACCTCTTTCATATTTTTCACCAATCCAAACATATGACTTGATTAGACAGGAAAAAGTAAATTACACATAACTATGAAAATCCGCTTGTAATATCACTATCACTTAGGACCAAGAAAAAAAAAAAAAGGGAAAAAAACACAAAAAAACAAGAAAACAAAAACAAAAGTGAAAAAGAAATTCTCCCATGAGCTGCCTATTTAAGGGGACCGAAGGTTTATGCTTGCATAGGTGTGAGGCCTTATGGGTTCAAGCTTTTGAGAGTTTTTGTCTATTTCTTGGGTTTTGCTTGCTTCTTATTTTCTTTATCTTTGTCACATTTTTTGCGTTCGTTAAAATGAGTTATTTGGGGGTTGGTGTTAGTCCTGGAAATGTTGCAGTATATCATGGCACTAATGTGAAGGTGATAGACAGGAGAGTTAGGCTTGCTGAGCTTGTTTTGAGGTGTGTCACCTGTGGCTTAGGAGTTCTTGCTGCTGTTCTTGTTGCTACTGATACCCAAGTTAAAGAAATCTTTTCAATCCAAAAGAAAGCGAGATATACTGATATGAAAGCTCTTGTGTAAGATCTTTGAAACTGCAAATTAATGGTTCCCAAAAGTCTTTCTTTACTAAAGTTTCTCTAATTTCTTCATTATTTTATTTTATTTTTATTTTGCAGATTTTTGGTGATTGCAAATGGAATAGTTGCTGCCTATTCTTTGGTTCAAGGGGTAAGATGTGTTGTGGGTATGATTAGAGGAAGTGTGCTCTTCAACAAGCCCTTAGCATGGGCCATCTTCTCCGGAGATCAGGTATTGATTACTTCACGCTCTCTATGTGTTTGTTTTTTGGTCTATGGTTGTCTCTTTACGTTTGAAAATCAGAAAAAAAAACTATTTATTATTTATTATTATTATTTTTATTGATTAATTTGGCTCAAACTGGGGTTTGATCTTCCAATCTGGCAATATTGGAGATGACTCTACCATTTTCAGCTAACTCCAGCACTTCTTTGCTCAAGATATGCATGTAATTTGTGCAGCTGGAGTTCTATTGTAAATAGTTAGAATTAATTGTACTCTTCTTTTGTTTTGATCCTGCCCTACTTTGGAGTTATTTCTGGATGGGGTAGGTGCTGACCTGTCCAATATCATTAATGTCCCAAACCTGTGCAATTCCTTTGAGTGTTCTAGTCCTTTGTCAAGTTATGTCAGTGACTAGCCAGCTGCTAACTATTATGGTTATAAATTATCAGTATTAATTTTGTCTATTTGATAAGTTAATGCTATAATAAAATGCTATATTTCTATTTGCTAATTAAGGTATTATTCCTAATGTTTACTGTTGGAGTGGCAAATAAGGAAATGTTACTTCTTGCCAAACTTGAAGTAGATTCAAGAATTATTATTACTGCCTTAAGTTGCATTCCTTAAGAGATGCAGAAAATTACTCAACTTTGATGAGTTAGATCTAAGATCAGTGAATAGAATACCACCTTCTAAACAGGGTATTTAGTGATAAGTGGTAATCATGTGTTTTGTAAGATAAAGGAATATCACAATGTTTTCAAAACCTTGATCAGAGCTTGACTTGGTTCCATGACTAGTACCTAGTTCAACTAGAGGTTTAAACAATATGATATGTCATAATTATAATTCTATCTTTAAAATTTAAGAAAAAGGATTAGGATAAAGCTGTATAAATAGTAAAAGAAAATTTGTAACACATCCATCATAAGCAAAAAAAAGGTAAAGCGAGAAAGTAGAGCTCTTTCAATTTCTTATTGTACTTTTTGAGCTGTTAAGTCATTACTGCATAACTTTGATTAAACTCGGCATTATTGGTTTTTCTAGTTCATATGGTTTGCTGGTTCTTCTTGGTATTGACTAGGTGAAAGGCTGGTCAACAAAAGGCTTTAAACTGGACTGTATTTCTGATTAGATTCCAGTTTAGCCTGACAAAATGTCTTTTTTTTTTTTTTTTTTTTAAATATTTGCGTACTGATAACCTGGTGCTGTAACACATTCCCATATGTGAGGGCTCTGGCTCTTATTGCTTCCTTATTAGGTGTTACATATTTAATGTTCCAGTGTCACCAGTTTGTCAGTACGCCTCTGCCAACTTGTCACTAAATGAAGTCAAAATAAGATAGTAAACATTTATTATGAAGGCCCACTACTGTAGAGATTTGATAACGGTATCTCATGCATATTGTTAGAAACAATAATTAATTTCAATTGCTACAATTGCTTTTTAGAACTCCTTTCCATTTCTTTATACATTAGCCATCTTTCATTCATCCTGGATGGATAATATGTGTTCTTGAGTTCTCCATGCATGCCAGCTACTTTTGCACTCAGGCAGAAGAAATTAATAGGATTGAGTTTTTGTCATAAATGGACAGCCTAGACTTAGATATGTGCCATGTGGCATAAATACTGAGCGGATTTGTATAATAGAAATTCATATGTTTTGTCAACACATTTAATGATCATGTGTATCTCATGACTGTTCCATGGATCTGAATATGATATTGATGAGTCCCTCTGGGGTTGCGTGGTCTAATACAAAACTAATGCAAGAATATGCTCTTAGTCTAGCTCTCTTGGTAGGGGGAGCAGGGGGGCCAACCAATGAGAAAGGTGGGAAGGGGCCATGGTCAATTAGGGTAGGGCATGGCCATCTTAAAGGCCAGCCCCATCTAGAAACGTAGATTTTTTGTCATGCTGATTAATAAAAGCCGAAAACAAAGTAAAAATGGTACTGTTGTTGTTACATCAAGATATGATCAAAACAAGTTTGAACTAAATACTTTCTTCAATCTGTTAATTGATGATTTACATTAATTATAGGTCCATTATCCTCTACATCTTACTCATGTTAATGACAAAGGATTTCAAATTTTCATAATCTATTGCGCTTAATCCAGATTTTTGCATCTGCAGAAGAAATTGCCAAAAATTTTTGAATTAGCGAGGCTAGATGCTTCCTTGACACAACTACACTTGCTTGAGCATTTGGTTTAGTTGCATCACTTGATGAACAACTTGTC
Organism: Jatropha curcas; assembly: GCF_041381405.1. Lineage (NCBI taxonomy): Eukaryota > Viridiplantae > Streptophyta > Magnoliopsida > Malpighiales > Euphorbiaceae > Jatropha > Jatropha curcas. The sequence goes on along the minus strand of NC_143152.1, from coordinate 22,653,365 downwards.
CAAGATTGTGTGCTCCTCTGCTCTGTGTTATTTTTGCTTTTCATCTTAGATTTCAACTTCAGAACATTAAGGAATCTTACGAAATTGCATTTACTATCTTAGGCTTGGAATATTGAGTCATTTTGTACAGCCATAAGAGTATGCACAACTCCATATGCTTCTATTTTCCTTAAATCTTTTCTTTCTTAGTAATGGATGCCATCCAAATATCATAAATGAAAATCTCCAAGCCAAAAAAACGCAGATTATCTAGTGATAACTTGGTATGGCCATCTCATTCTTACACACTAGGCCATTTGTGCAGGTGATGGCGTACTTGACAGTGGCAGCTGTTGCAGCTGCTGCACAATCTGCAGCATTTGCAAAGTTGGGACAACCTGAACTACAATGGATGAAGATATGCGATATGTATGGAAAATTCTGCAACCAAGTTGGGGAGGGAATAGCAAGTGCTTTTTTCGTTGGTCTTAGCACGGTCGTTCTGTCTTGTCTCTCTGCTTTCAGCCTCTTTCGTTTGTATGGGGCAAACAAGGGCAAGGATTGTGTAAGATGGTAGGCTTCATCTAGTAACTGACGAGTTCCTTGCTCTGTGTATGATCCACTAAAAGTTATGTATAAGATGATGGCTTTGTCACTGTAAGATGAAGAAAATAGTGCAACTTTAAGACTGCCATGTTAAACAATAAATCAAGCTTGTATTTTGTTGTTAAATCTGTAGATTTGTGCTTTTAACATGCCTTTTTTATCTAAATTGTTAAGAGGTGGAATAGCTATTTGAGCTTTCATTAGCAAGCTTGAAATTTTATATTGGTGTAAGGTATGAATAGCAATCATTCTGACTGTGATATGCATTTATAAATATCTAAAAATATGTTTTATCTTTCAAGGTATCTTTCGAGTATTGGGGAGAAGAGATTCGAATATGGATCTATTGTCCAGTCATATATGCATTTACTAAATGCTATATCATGGTGTGCATCTTCAAATGTATTTAAATAATTGTTGATCGTTCATTAGAGATGTTAAATTTTATTCTTCAATTCTTATTTATAAGCATAAGAAGTTTAAATTTTTTAAAGTTGAATGACTTTTTAATCCTTATAAAATATTAATGTCCGAAACTAAACCTTTTCGTAAAATTGTAATGTGCTGAAAATTTTATTTCGTACAATTTTGAAATTGTAATCATGCTCAGATTAATTTGTCTAATTTAAAAATTAGTTGTAATTATATTCATTTGGTCATAAGTATATCCATGTTGATAGAATTAAATTCAAAGATGAGTTAATGGGCTATTGTTCATTTCAGTTTTAACCAAATGAATACAATTACAATTAGATTTCAAAATTAAGTTGAAGTAGTTCAAGGTTGAAAAAGTAATTGTCATTCTCTCTTAAAAGAATACACTCATAGCATAAGTTGGAAGAGCTTGAGGAATAGATTTTAAAAGAATTTTTCGACCTTTTCTAGAGACCAATTTATTATTCTAACTATTAATCTGAGCCCATAGTCGATCCTTAAGAAAAGAAAATACATGCTTTTTACTTCGACCAATTAAAGAAGACAATCCTAAATATCTTCCACCACTTAAAAAGGTATGAACCTATAATTCCCGCAAGTGGTGGACCTAAAGGCTTTGGTTAACATTAGGACTAAATATAATTTCCAACTTAGGGAAATTAATAGTTCGACTCCTAGCTTCCTCATATTCTCTCAAAATGTCTTTAACCCGGGCAATCTCATTTCTATAGCTTTAGAAAAGAAAAGGCTATCATCAACAAACAAGAGATGTGATAACCTTGGACATCTCACACCTGCCCTATTACCATGAACCCAATCCTTTTTTCCGCTTTTCGACCTCAAAGAAAAAAAAAAATTAAATAAATGGATAAAGGGTCTCTTTGTCTAATCCCATGTTCTTGAGTAATAAGACCAATAATTTTCCCATTACAGATAAAAAATAATAGACATCAGTAACACATATCATAAATTAGTTTACCCATCGATCATTTAAACCCAATAGCCCTCAAAAAATCCCATTCTACTCTATGATTGGTTTTACTTATATCAATTTTTAAAGTAATTATCTCCTCACCACCCCAAGTCCTTCTCTTCAAAGCATGAATCATCTCAAAAGCAATAAGTACATTGTCAGAAATCAATCTACCTAGAACAAATGCTGACTGGTTATCAGATACAATATATGGCAAAATCTTTTTTAGCCTATTAGCTAGCGCCTTCAAGACAATTTTGTAGAAAACATTAACAAAAGAAATAATTTGAAAATCAATCATTCTTTTTGGATTAATGATTTTAGGAACTAGAACTATCAGAGTATCAGTCAAAGAATGAGGGAAACTACCATTCTCCAACCATTAAACACAACCAGCTACTATATCTAGACCAATCAAATGCCAAAACGTCTGACAAAAGCAGCATTCAAACCATCCATACTAGGAGATTTGTTTGGACGCAATTAAAAAAAGAGCATCTTTAAACTCATCAAATTTAAAAGGAGCAAGTAAGCAATCATTATTAGCATTTGTAAATTTCTGATTAATCAAACTAGCAATTTGTCTTGGATTTGTAACAGTTCCAGTAAACATAAATTGGCAATAGTTCAAAACAATGGACTTAATACCATCTTTACATGTAATCCAAGCATCATCATTACGCAAACCAATAATTCTATTATTTCTACGACTATATTGGATGGAGGCATGAAAATATTTAAAATTTTGGTCACCATACCTGAGCCAAAAAGCCTTAGACCGTTGTCAAAACCTTAAATCCTCCTACTTTAAGATATGATTCCATTTAGTTTGGAATAAGAATATCTTTGTCATTGTAATTCGAATGGTCATTCTCAAGGCAGTGTTGCAAGTAAACTTTGCGAGACTGAAATTCCTTGTTACGATGACGACCCACTCACGAAGAAAATCAAGTCGCAGCTGTCTTTTTACCAATTAAGTCGGACTACCCCGAATCAGACCAGCCATGCCTTACCACATAAGAAATATCATAATCAGTTTAACCACTCATTATCAAATATGAAAACAGACCTTCGAATAATAGGATGTGACTAAAAAGTGTCTAAAATGACAGGCATATGAATCACTTACTAGTGAAGCCAGAGTCTTAATGAAACAATTAGGAAACAAAGCAAGAAAATCATCTGATACTAGATCTTTATCCAGATGCTCTCAACAAGTAATGACATTGTCGCGCCATTGGAACCATGTAAAACATTCCCGATAGAAGGAATATCCAAAGACCATAATCCTCTACTGCTTGAAAACCATGAATAAGAAAGTATGGCCTATCATGTTACCTTGTTTTTCATCATGAGACGAGATATTGTTTAAATCGCCAAATAGCAACGATGGCTTATTATCTCAATTAGCAAGAGCCTGCATCAAATCCCCTGAACTTCAATGCCGAGAACCCTCCGGATATCCATATAATCCTGTAATTCGGATATCCGAACCACCCACACGAATATAACAGTTTATAAAGTTACTGGAACAACGCATAATTTGAAATTGGAGAGTTATTCCAAATTAATGCAAGGCCTCCATTGCGCCTAAACAATCTACTGTAAAGCAATTGTCAAAACCTATAAAATTCTTCGCCTTTTTAATTTTAGATTGAGCACACTTCATTTCCATTAGAAAACAACATCCAACCTATATGACAAGGATAAATCCTTGAGTAAATGAACTGTTTGAGGGTTGCCAAGCCATCGACAGTTCTAACTCATGATTTTCATAATACCCGGCTATCATGCAAAGCAGGGTTAGCCGTTGAAGTTGGAGATTGTTGCTAGGTTGTCGAATCAACTTGAGTAGAAACAACATATGCATTAGTTGAAGAAGTTGTTTTCCTAGTCATTTCTTCCCATCATCTAACTTAAGAAGAACCTCTTTTTCTTTTTGGCCCACAAGATCAGTCAATAATCCCACATCAATTAACTGCAAATCCATAGAGTTTGCATAATTTTCCTCACTCGTTTGAAAAGATTGCTTACCAAGAAAAGGACCACCAAACTAAATAATTTTTGAATTTGGACTACGAACCATATTACTATTTGACAGGATTTTTCACATGTGCACGATATCGCAACAAGTAATAAAGAATGAATAGAGTATCATTCCATGAAGATTGTATACCAAGTACTAAAATTGTATCAACCTACTATTATTTAAACGACAATAAGGAGAATTATTTTAAGAAATTAAATTAAAATAAAAGAGAATAAAAAGAAATCAAGCAAGACAATTTGATGAAAAGAAATCAAGGATTAAAAGTTACGAGGGATTTTGATTTCACTTAATTCTATTCAATTTATTTTATTAGTTTGATAATCAATTTAATTGTTCAAGTAGCGAAAACAACCCTAAAATCACTAACAAGCTCTCCCGATGTATTGTTAGCTATTTAACCCAGTCTAATTGCATATCTTCGAATAGCGCAATCAAACATGAATTAAGTTATTAAGTTTTATGGTTTGTTTATAATTCGTAACATAAGGTTGTTAACTTATGAAAACCCCCATGAGTCAAACCATATAACTTCTGCATCAAGTCATTATTCTCATGTAATTTATTACCTGTTTCATATAAAAAACCCTTCTTCCAATAATGATTAATGAAATAAATCAATCAAGGAGATAAACTTTGCTTTGAAGTATTAAGTTTAATAATAAATTATACTTTGAGCAAAGAAAAGCAAATCTAATATTATAAATTGAAATCGAAATTAAGCTACATCAAATCCCTAGTATGAGAGTTTAGTTCGACATAGCAATTAAATAAAACTCACTTAAACTTGTAAATACCCATAAAGAATAATAAACGAAAAGAGAGTTTAGAAATAAAAACTAGTCAATGATAGGCTTGAACGATTTCCTTGAATTTTGACACCAATCTTGAGGACTTGAAGTCTTGAAGAGAGAAAACTGTGTAGAAAATAATAGAATAAGAGATGGAATATACAATGAATGGCATCCAACGATCATGGCTAGTCTCTCTTTTGATATAGACTTTCTGGAATATCTTCGTGTTTGTTTAGGAAAGTGGATCTCTATTGAGTAAGAAATCTTTTTGAGATAAAAAACTGTTTAGGCTTTATATTTCTTTCAAATTAGGACTCTTCCAGCGTTTAAATAGCATTTAGACTTGATTGGCACGTCAGAAAAGTATCTCATGTGGGTCCATGCAACGGCATGGGCTAGAACTGACGTTCTCAGCCCAATGCAAAATCTAGTCTTCAGCACGGGCATGCTATCCGGCACGGCTTGGGCATGAGTCCCCAAGGTGGTTGCAGCATGGGCCGTGCTTAGATGAACATGTTCAGAGATCAACAGTTACTTTTGGCAAGGGGGTGCTCTCTGGCACGGCTTGCGCGTGCTAGGCTCTGGGGACTTCAAAGTAGTTGCAGCACGGGCCGTGCTGTAGTCAGCACGCTCAAAGATCGACAGCCTTTTGTAGCGCGGGCGTGCTAGCTTCTGAACCTCTATTGAATTGAACACAGCATGGGGGTGCTAGATAACACGCCTAGGGCGTGCTAGCCTCTTTGGTTAGGAACATTCTTTTCTGTATTTTTGGCGGGTTTTCTATAGAAATGCTGCAAAATTTTCCAAGATCAAGTGAAATGTAATTGAAGGAAGCTTTAAACAAAAACATAGATAAAACTAAATAAAAACTAATTAAAGAAATTAAAAATATTAAAATCATAATAAAAACTATATTAAACATACTATAAAAATAACATCTATCAAAGCTCTCCAAACTTAAACTATTGCTTGTCTCAAGCAACAAAACTAAAAACAAAAAAAAGACACAAGCTAAACAAACTAACAAAGCTTGCTTAATATGGTTGGGGATAATTAGTCCCAATTTCAAAAATATCAAAAATTATTAACATGAGAATAAACTCAATTTTCAATAAAACACATTCCTTAATTTAAACATAAGTTTATAAGATTTTCAACACCAATAATTATTCAAGTTATGACAAATAGAATATGAATTTTCACAAAAATTATTTAACCCGTTTAACAATGTAAATCCAACATTCCCATAAGAGCAAAATTAGTAATCTCTTATTCACAAATGAAATGCATACAATTAGAAAGATCAAAAGGTCTTTATTTAGATTGTAATGGGTTTTAGGGATATACTTTAGCTAAACAAGGGAAATGATAAAAGGATAGATAAAAGCACAAAGAATGCATCTCTTAAGATTTTCATTACATCCAAATATATATAAATATATATTTTTTTAAAAGAGAGATTACTATGGAATAGTTTACTAGCACAATATTAGAGACCATTTTGTAAGGATTATTTTTTTTAATATTAATATTTTGATAACAATTTCCTTGTTATAATTTCTTAAACTTGAATTTTGATTACTTTTTATTTCATGGGGTGATCTTTTTTTTTTTTTTTTTTTTTTTTTTTTTGTCTCTTTGATTGCTTTATTCTTTATATATATATATATTAATGTAGCTAAACCTCATAATTATACAATCTTGTACTGAGGGTAAGGATTTAAACTTGGTTTAATGGCTAGGTTAAACAAATATAAATAATAAAATTTGGATATAGGCTTCAAATTGGTTACAAAGGTTATAATTTAACTTAGGTGGCCTATGTTAAATATGAAGTTCAACAAAAAAAAAAAAAAAATGCCTAAATCATCTCTTTCTAAATGTACGCATTTAAAATTTTGCCTCAAAGGAAATTCTAATTTTTTCTAGGAAAGCCAATGTTAAATAAATTTTGATTAAAACACACCTATATACCATAAAATTTTAAAAAAATCAGTATTCATGATCTTAAAAACAAATGGTTAAATCAAAGAATCATGTTAAGTTAAAAATTTAAGTTAAAGCTTAAACATACTAGACTAGAAAAACAACTAAATTTATCACAAGTTACTAAATTATGATAATTTTCAAGCTTGCTTACAATTATTTCAACCATATTAAGCTAATGAAACAAATAAAACTAAAACATTAAATAAAATTTTCCTTCCCCCAATTTTATCTAGTACGTTGTCCCCAATGTGCATAAAATCAATTCCCCAAACTTATCATATTATCAAGAATGTGCCAAAAGAATATGAGAGTTGAGAAACCATTACCACCATTTTATTAAAAAAATACAATAAAAATGAAGAAAAAGATACGATAAGAGTCGGGTGTCGGGAATTCTCAAAGCTATGAAAAAGAATCATTAAAAACAAAGCACATTATATGCAAAATACTTAATATGAAGAGGAACACGGTCTGAAAATAAATTAAGAACTAAAAGAAGTGCAAACCAATAAAATAAAAAACAAAATGAAAAACAATCATTCCTCAGGTGGTGGAGGTAGATGCGGCTGCAGCAACTGTATCACAGTTTGGAGTTGACTGGCAATTCCCTGATATTGGCTTTACATGGTATCTATTCTAGAGTCGAGGCTCCCATGCATAATTTCTATGGATTGGAACCGGTCAAAAATCATGGTCTTCATTCCTTGAAAACGAGCATCAAACATGTCCATTCTAGACATCATACGTGTGAGAACCTCTTCGTTGGACAAATCGGACGTTCCCTAAAAGGAAGGACCAGCTCCAAATGTACCTACATCAGAAAAAGTACCAAAACCGGGGAAGGTATGTGGAATATCCTCCTCCATATTAGTATCACCAGCCTCTTCAGTTTCATCAACATCAAGTCTTGCTTCTTGGGATGCCACAATATGGAACGCATTCCCTACCTTCTCTACTAACTCATATGCACCATGACATCTATGTCAAGTCTAGTACCCTTTCCACCTCCCACAATGTCATAGACTGATCGAACGGGGTTCCACGCTTTCAAATGAAAAGCAATACGAGTCACAAAGCCCATCATAATAGCTCCCATTTTTGTCCTTGCAATTCTAGCTCATCGTTGGCATAACCAAAAGCCAACATTAAGAATTATTCCCTGGTCCATTGCCCAAATAAAGTATAATTCATTCAGACTTAACACCCCATCACTCTCACTATGTCTAAAAATCGTGTTAGCCAAAAATTTGTGAATATACCTATATGCTGGGTTTCTCAAGTTAGTTTCGACAATCTTAAATCCAAGGATATATGTAGCTTCACCCATGTCCTTCATTTCAAAGTTGGATGATAACCAAGCTTTGACATGAGTCAGATACTTTAGGTCATTTCTAGGTATTAATATGTCATCAATATATAAGGACATAATGATAAATTTTCCATTTGATCTTTTTGTGTAAACACAATGATCTTCTTCAATCATGGAAAAACCATCCGAAATGATTGTTCTATAAAAATGAATATACCATTGTCTAAAAGACTGCTTTAGACCATAGATTGACCTCATCAATCTACAGACCTTGTGTTCTTGGCCTTCTTTGACGAAAATTATTGGTTGTACCACCTCATCCAATTCTCCATTGAGAAAAGTAGTCATTACATCCATTTGATGTAATTCTAGATCACGGTCAATTGCCAAAATTAACCTTAAGGAAGTGAACCGCACAACAGGAGAAAAAGTTGTTGGCTCAAGGGTCAATTTCTAAACTCGTATTTTGATGATTAAAACAAAACAAATAAATTTAAATTATGTTACTTGTGCTAATATTATTTTATGCAGAATTATTATGGAAAGAAATCGTACAAGGCAAGTCCTACAAAATCCATAGTGTGTGAAGATAATTCGAAGACCCTAGTGGTTAGGTATTTAGGATACTTTGTAGGATAGAGAGAAAATTCATATATGAGCACATAAATTAATTTTTCTCTCAACAAAAATATTTTTCGGAAATTAGATTTTTCAAAATAAATTCTTTTATTTGTTTTCAAAAAATATTCTTTAAAATCGAAATGATTTAATTACCTAAAACTAAAGAGATTTTATCTCTAAATGATTTTGGTAATAAATCATACATTATCTTTTTCGGAAATTTCTTTGAAAACCTAAAAGTACTTCAATTTATTCTCTTACCTTAAAAACGAAGGAAGACTCTTTTCGTTTTTAGTAAGAGCATCTTTTCGTAAAAATATTTTCTAAAATAAAATGCTGCCGAAAATCTTTTGTTTAAAGGAAAGTAAAATCGTTTTTTTATTCTCTTACCAAAAGGATAAGATAAATTTTTGGTAACTAAGATTTTCGTATCTTCTAAATAAGGAAAGCAAATATTCTGATTTCAAAATGAAATATTCACTTTCCAAAAGCAAGAGACTCAAGCTCTCTATATAAAGGAGTGTTTCACTCTTGGAACGTTGGTGAAGTAAGAGTTTTCGTTTTAAGAGCATTCTCTCATTGATCACATCTTTATCTCTCAAAACTTACCCTCTACCCCCACTTTTTCTTTTCATCTTTGCACTTCACGTTTTTATCTTTAAAGAGAAAAGAATTTTTACAACTACTTTTGAAAAACAATTCTGTGTTCTAAACGATTTTCTAATCTGATAAACTGTTTTTCCTGTGCTTATATGTGCATTTCTTTCTGTCTATTTAGATTCTGTAATCTATAGTAGACAGGTTTTTATTTGATAAACATTTTGTAATAGCTTAGGTTAGAAGCTATTGTGAAAGAGGTTATCAAGCGACCTTCTCCTCGTGTGAGATTCTAATGTCTTGAATTGAGTTTCTGTACTCTGGCAAAAACAGAAAGGGTTGAGGTTAACTAGAACCTTTGGAAAATCTAGTGAGATAAAGGGTAGATCTAGGTGTTGATCTATTGCCTTGACTGTTGGTTTGTCTCTTACCCTTGAAAAGAGATAACATAGTTGAGGATCTCAAGATGAGTCTTGGGGAGTGGATGTAGGCGAGTTAGTGCCGAACCACTATAAATCACTGTGTTGATCTTTTCTAATTTCTGAAGTTTTGCTTGATACTGCTTTACTTACACTTCTGTTTATATTTTAGAAATGCTAAAGTTGTAAATGTTTTGATGTTCTAAAACTGGAATAAGTCTTATCTTCTTTGAATATTAGAACTCTGGAATTCTGATAAGTGAATATACCAAGTTCTAAACAGTTATTCTATTTACAGTATATTTCACTACTTGGGTTTCTAATTTGTGTTCTAAACCTGGTTAAGGCTCTGTGAAGTAGTTCTAATTTCAATAACTGTCTCTTACACAGTCTTATATGATTTTCTAAACTTTATGAGGAAGTTCTAAATACAATAGCTTTCCGTCATAAAGAAGTTCTAATATTGAATAAGACATTGTGAAGCAGTTCTAATTAATAGCTGCACTTTGCATAGTCTTTCTATTCTTTATAAATAGAACATTGTGAGGTAGTTCTAATCCATATTTTATTCTCACAAGTTCTTTGTTCTTCCGCTGCACTTAGAATTCTATATTTTTGTTTTAAAATTCTAAAATTTATATCTGTTTTTAGAAAACCCAATTCACTCCCCTCTTGGGTTGTGCCATACATATACGGGACCTACAAAAGTTTCTTCATAGTCAATTCCTTCCTATTTGGTATACCCCTTTGCAACGAGACGGGCCTTATACCTCTCGATGCTACCATCAGCTTTACGCTTGATTTTGAGAACCCACTTATTCCCAATAGCTTTACGCTCTTGGGGAAGATCTACCAATTGCCAAACCTGGTTCAAGATCATAGACTCCATTTCCTCTTCTATTGCTTTTATCCATTTGTCCTTAGCTGGACATGAGAATGCCTCCTTAACACTCTTTGGTTCCTCATCGTCTTGTGGGGTAATCATGAAAACTTAATTAATGCCTTCGACCTCAAAATGTCGGTAAGGAATGTTTCCACGATTACTTCGTCTTAATTGAGATTCTTGAGGAACATTTTCATCAAGATCCACAGGACTCCCACTCAAACTAGGATCCACTAATGTTTCGGTAGGACTTAGATATGTACTCCCACTTGGACCAGGATCACTCTCATTCGAATCTGTTGGTGGATATCCACCAATATCCTACCACTTGAAGGAAGTGATCCAACAGAGTCTTGATCTAAGGTCTCAAAAAGAGAAAGAGTATGACATAATTCATTTTGCTTAGGAAATCGTCCTCTATGAATGTGGCATCTTGTGATTCAAATTCAGTTATACCTCCATTTTCATGCTTACTATGAAAACATATCATTTTGATTGTTCAGAATATTTCATGAAGATACTCTTTCCACCTCTCAGGCCTAATTTCCCATACTTATGAGAAGTATCATGAACATAGGCGGTGCATCCCCAATGTTTTAGGATGCTTAAGTCAAGTACTCTACCTGTCCATAACTCATATGGTGTGGAAGTGACTGATTTTGTGGGTACACGATTGAGCACATAGGTGGTTGTTAGCAAAGCATCACCCTAAAAGGTGATAGGCAAATTTGCTTGAGCCATCATTGACCTAACCATTTCAAGAAGCGTTTGATTTTTTCTTTCCGCTACACCATTTTGTTGCGGTGTTCTTGGAATAGCCAATTGATGTTCTACTCCTTTTTCATCACATAATTGTCTGAACTGATTAGACAACTATTCCCAACCACATGCAGTTCTCAATGTTTTGGTTTTTTTATCTAATTGATTCTCAACCAAGTTGATATAATTCTTAAAGCATTGTAAAGCTTTAGATTTATGTGAAATCAGGTAGACATAACCAAAAGGTTTATAGTCATCTATAAAAGTGATGAAATAATAGGCTCCATGTCGTGTCGTCACATTCATTGGACCATAATGTTAGAAGGAACTAATTGCAATGGTATGTTGGCTTTAGTTCCTTTACCAAATGATTTTCTTATTGTTTTTCCTATTAGACAATATTCACAGATAGACAAATCTACCTTATTTATATTAGCTAAAAGACCTACTTTGGCTAGACGATCCATTCTTTGTTGACCAATATGGCTAAGTCTAGCATGCCAAACACAAATATACTGAATTATCATGGAAATGTCAACTGAACCCTAGTCTAAGCAAAACAATAATTGAAACAAGATTTTGTCGAATTTTCAGAGCATACAAGACATCATGCAGGAGTAATTTGCATGTGCCAATTCCCTTCACTTCAATGTGTGCATTGTTTCCTACATAGATCCATCTTGTCCCAGCGGGTACACGACGAAAATTCACGAAGGCTTCTTGATCCCTCGCCATATGGTCTATTCCTCCCAATTCTACAATCCACAAAGGATGGTACTCTATTAGAAAAATAGAACTAGCAATAGAAATTTCGTTCACACATGAGTAAATAGGTTGCACCTTCTTAGGCGCAGTGCAATCCTTAGCATAGTGACCTTTATTGCCATAATTGAAACATTTGACACTCGCAATATTTTCCTTCATAGGATGCTGCTTCTGACCTATGGTCCCATGCGGACTAGATCCAACCACATGCGCCACTGCACTTCATTGTATAGCGTTAAGCCGATCAGCTTCAAGTTCTAAATGTCGTGAAGCATCATTACAGGTGCTTATAGTCTCATTATGTGTTAGGTGCATCCTAGTATGCTCCCAACTTTCAGGCAAGGAATGGATAACAGCTTGGATTTTTTGTTTCTCAATCAGTATATGACTAGCATCATGTAACTCATTTATCATGTTAGACATTTCTCTTAAATGCCACTTCTTTGTATGTTCAGGACGGTTCTTATAAGTGTCGAGCTTGATAGTGAGTGACAGAAGTTTTGTGATGGACAAACTGTCAAACTTGTTCATTAAAGCTTCTCATAGGTCCCTAGTGAGTTGGAAACTTTTGAATTCCATTATAATGTCATCATCCATTGCACTTAGCATTGTGATATGTGCTAAGGAATTCTTTGTTTTAATAAGCTACATAAGCATCATGGCTCCGCCTATCCTGGGTCGTGTTGCCTTCTTCAGGTTGTTCCATATTTTCATTCAAATGTTCAAGAGCCTCTTCCTCTTCCAGCACATATTGAATTTTGACACCTCATCTCTCATAGTTATCACCATTCAACTTGGTTCCTTTGTTAAGTTCAGCAACTATACTCTTCGTAGTAGATGTCATTTGAATAGACACAAAATCTATATGTTTTGACTATATATACACGCTCTTATTAATGTTTGATACATACATGAAAGAATATTATTTTCACACTCAATTGCACATACTGATAATAACTCACTTCATACTTAGAGTCAAAAGGTCTATGTTTCCAATCATCATATAACATGAGATAATATCAATATTGCAAATGTAGTAAAAATAATAATTAATGAGTAAATAGCAATCATCCTAACCAAGTTCCATTGCAAATCACAAATAGACTAATTCTAATTTCATATTTCCAAAGAAATATGATAAAGTCATTCACAAAGAATCAATTATTAGAGAAATATTCCTAATAGGAATAGACTCATCTAAAATCCTCGAAATGTTGCTTAGCAGTTTCTTTAATTGTTGGGCCCATGGCCTCGACCTTATAGCAGCCTTGCTACTAAGCTCCAGGCCAAGGTATGCCCATCTTGTAGATTCTAGTCATGAAGCTCCAAATAAATACAGAACATGACCATTTGCCATTTCTGCGCTCCCATAGATTCGATAACGCTCCAGCTAAAATGCGATGATCATATATGAAACTTAGCATAATTAAATAAAGACTTCTTTCTGTCTTTAAGTTGATTCTCCATATAATATCTTGACAGACTTTGTGGACCCGTACCATATGGGGTATCAGAATTTTTAGGTCATGAGGATTAGAAACTGGGCTTAATCGAATTTCATATGCTTCCCTTTCCATTTCGGCTAGAAGCTATTTTTGCTCAGAAGTCCTTGCCACCTTTGAAGTCTTATACATTCTCACCATAAATTTCTATAACACATTATAGAAAATTATCAAATAAATCAAGTATATTATACACATATGCATAATTATTGATTTAACAAAAATATATAACACTCCTGATATAGGCATTGGACGTATCCCAAAAAAAAAAAAATCCTATGAATTTTTTTTTTTATGTATGGTCTAAAATATTTTTCTCAATCTTCTTAAACAAATGGAGAAAAAAAAGTTTATGTATTAACCAAAAAAAAATTGTTAACTATTTTTTATAATTCCCAAATAAGGATCAAAATAAAAGAAAAAATATTTCGAAGATCTTCAAAAAAAATTTATTAGCCATAGCCAATCAAGAGCAGCCTCATAGCAGTTTCTCCCATGAGGCAGAACCCTTTTGCTAAGCCTAAAAAAATAAAGATGTACCTCAGAGTTTGATTCCTTTAACCAAACTATTCGATTGGGGTTTTTGGGGTCCTAATTTGATTAGTTAGCAAGTTTTTTTGAATTAAACAAATTAATTCAATTTCTAAACATATAAGAAATAACAAACAAAAAAATAATAAGAAAAACTGTCACATATTTTCATGGCCATACATATTTAAATAATAATAAGAAAAATTTAAATACTACCATTAAAAATAATTTTAACAATATATATAAACATATTATATAATTAATGAGTTAAGTGGCATTATTGCAGTTATTCAGAATTCTGCCCAATAGCAGAATAGGAAATAAATAATGAATATTGATTAATGACATATCTGAAAAAAAAGAGAGAATCTGCCGCCTCAATGGTAGATTCGTAAATATGAATAAGAGATACAAAACCTAAATCCCTTTTCCATACCCTACTGCAGTAAATCTTAACCCAAAAATAAATTATTTTATTAAATTTGATTAATAAATGATGTAAAAATTTGAAAAAAAAAAAAAAACAAGTAAGGTAACCAGTACTAAGCCATTGCACACAGCAACACAGTTCTACTTAATTCCTTTTCCTTTTTTTATTAATTAAAAAAAAAAAAAAAAAGAAGTAACAATCTGCCTTGTCAGGTTACTAACACCAAAAACAGTGACTTTATGGTTATTGGTCGTGTACCAGCAAACCAAAAAAATGCCTTTTTTTGAAAATAATTCATATACTCAAGAAGTAAGGCATGGTTAAAAAAAAAGAGAGAGAGTGAAACAGATCCAATACAAGGTAAATCTCATGAGTCACCAAAAAAGCACCTCAACAGTGTTTGTTCATGTCTCCTTTTTTTAATTCATAAATTAATTTAAACACATTTGAATTAATCAGAAACAAAATAAATAAAATACAGATCTAGATTTTTTTTTTTTTTGACAGAATATGCACTTCAAAAAATAATAATCTTTACAATTAATCTAAACATATTTAAGCTTAAATATGCCCAAGATCAACTCAAACTTTCAAATATATGTACAAACTAGAACACAATGGCATCAATGCTCTAATAACAATGTTAATAAAACAAGAGATCATATACCGATACATGATATGTAAAGTCGGTGGGTTGAATACTTATCTCTTGTAGCACAGCGGACTAACAACCTCTAGTCTTGCGTTACTAGTTTGCTGATAGTAGGGAGAAGTCAGGTTTTCTAGAGAGGTTTTTTTTTGGCTGCTTTTGTATTTTTTTTTTTTTTAAGAAAAACGTGTTCTACTTTTTTTTTTTAAAATTTAGTTGGATCACGGAAGATTGAAGGAATCCAACTAAAACACAAATTCTCTAAAATATATATTCAATTAGGATATTTAAACTTATTCAAATACTCAAGATAATAACTAGAAATATTTAATTATTATCACATTTTATTAATGGAGCTGGATTAAAAAGGCTAGTCATGGGCGCACCCATACCCGTCCATTAATTCCAACAACTTATTTCTCTAATAACTCAAATCGTGGCAGACTTGGTCCTTGTAAGATATGTGAATATAGAAATCATACAGCCATGACTTGTACGAGACGTTACTCACGAGATGGCAATAATCAGAATTTTAGCAATTGAACCTCATATAAAAATACGTCTTCTCATGCTATTGGCAATACGTCTTCTCATGCTTTGAGTGCTGCCAATGAATACACAGGGGCTGATGAGCTCTTTGTTGACAATGGTCAAGGTTTTCCTATTTCTCACATTGGTGATATTACTCTTGTTTCTTCTAATGGTAACTTTTGCTTGAAAGATATTTTTGGAACCGTTCCAAATATTCAGAAGCATCTTTTAACTGTTCAAAAATTCACAACAGATAATAATTATTTTTTTTGAATTTTGTCCTAAATATTTCTTAATTAAAGACCAACAAACTCAGAAAATTTTGAGGCACGGCCCAAAGTGAGGATAGAGTCTACACCTTTGTCCAATTTCAAAGCGTGCCTACAACACCATTGTTGCTCCAACTATTGATGACTGGCATTGTCGATTGGATCATCCCAATATTCAAAAATTATCTTCTTTAGTTAAGAATAAAAATATTTTAGTTCTCAATTCCACTCTTAGTCTTTGTACTAGTTGTCGTCTAGAGAAATAATCTCGTTTGTCTTTGGCTTCTATTGAGCACACTAGTAAAAAACCTTTTGATATTATTTTTTTCAAATGTTTGGGGTCTACACCAGTTCAATCAAGTTTAGGTCATATGTACTTTGTAATCTTTGTTCATGATTTCATCATATTTACATGGATATATTTTCTAGAAAAATAAAAGTGCGGTCTATGCTACATTTTTGCTCTTTGAAAAACTAATTGAACAGTTCCATGCAAAAATTCAGGCCTTTCATTCAGATTGGGGTGGGGAGTATCAAAAGTTACATTCAAATTTTAAAACTCAAGGTATTCAACATCAAATAGCTTGTCCATATATTCATGAGCAAAATGGCACCGCTGAGCGTAAAATTCGACATCTTGTTGATATATTACTAACTCTTTTGGCACGTACAGTTTCAATTGATAATATCATAATATAACATCAAACACTAAACTCTAATTCTGATATACAAAAAGGAAAAAAGGAAAAAAAAAATTCCTAAAATACATCTTTGACCAAGTACTTATAACACTAATGTACCATAAGCACAGTAGCAGATTACAAAGGAAAACCTAATCTCATGAACTAAAAGCATTAATCAAATCTTAAAATATTATTAGCATTCTATGGTTTCAAAAGAGATTTTCTCAACCATAAAATTCATATTATTTTTTAAATTGGGGTTGAAAGTTGGGCAATTTAGTTGTTTTGATTAAAAAATTAAGATTTTGGATTTAGAAATAAAAAGGCTCAAAAACTAAAAAAATCAGTAGGCTGAATTTTTAAGAGGCCTATATTTTGAGAAAAATCCAGAATTTGAATCGAACCACACTAATTACTGATTTGCTTCACCAATTTTCATCTGGTTTATACTGGCTTTTAAAGCTACCGATTTTATTATCCAACCCGGATCATACCATAGTCCGGTCTCTAGTTGAACTTGCCGGACCAATCAGGTTTTAGAATAATGATTTCTAATTAAGAAATTACATAAAACTTTATGGGATTCATTTCACCTGATTTTATTACATAATTTTTCAGCAAATTTTATCACATAAAATTAATTTAACTTTAACAAAAGCTAATTGTTGCCGAATCTTTTTAATAGATTTCAGTGATCAAGTTTTTGTACCTATGGTTAAAAGTTACATGCCTAATCTAAGCCATTTTTTATTGAAATATTTGTTATAAATCCAACCATAATTAGAAAGCTACATAATGCATTTGCTAATCCTCTCTTGGTTGTGAAAGCAAATACCTAAATTAATAACTTTATAATTTTAGATTTGTGGCACATATTATTTATTACCATAATTTTCTCAATTTTCGTTGCTTTTACCGTATAATTGATTACTTGTTGATTATAAATACTGTAAAGATTATCTCATTTTGTTGTAGTTCCCTTCGAAATTCATAGACTTAGTTTGGAAAGGAGAGGAAAGAAAATATTGAAGGAAGTAAAGATTTTTCTTTCTTTGATATTTTCTTCACTTTTTTTCAAGGGAAAATCCTTTTCCCTTAAAAGAATCCTCCTTTCCAAACAAAGAGTTAACACATGACTATGAAGAAATCTTATTCTATTTGCATGCACTTGGAAATATTTGCTTGCATATGGTTACTAAATGTGATGCAAGTGAGTCTTTGTTCTCCACTCAATTTTTCTCACAGGTAGGAATTTACTTATTTTAATTAAAAAATTATTTTACATATCTTAATTACATTTTTCTTAAGAGTTAACATTTTCTTTATTTGTAGGAAAATTTTGACCAGCAGGTTGTCCTCTGGAGTTGTATTGCGTGAAGAGCCTAAATTTGTAATTATGAATTCTTAATTTCTTTTCTTTTCTTTTCTTAAAAATATATTATTTTTCATATAAGGCTATGAATAACAATTGGATATCTCTTTTTAGGTGGTGATTGATAATGGAATTGTTCGAGTTACTTTATCCAAGCCTGGTGGTTTTGTCACTGGAATAAAATATAATGGAGTTGAGAATATACTAGAAACTAAAAATGATGATGAGGATCGTGGGTATGCATATATAAGCATTTATCCTTCTCATTTTGGTTAAAGCATTTTTAAACTTTTATTACTATATGTTAATAAGGTCGAGAGTTTGAATTTTATGGATAGAGAAAATACTGGCTGAAAATGCTTTATCCATTAGTTGACAGTCGGACGTGATCCAAATTTAGTACTAACTTAGTGGGATGGAAATCTGTCTTTTTAATATCAAGGAAAAAAAATCTCAATAGTATCTGACAATATTAATAAAATGAACTTTCCATTTATTAGATTAGTTATATTTTACAAGATTCCATTTTTTTTTTAATTTTATACATATATTAATTACGTCCTAACAAAATTTTAATTCACTACGCAGTTATTGGGACATTGTTTGGTACAAACCAGGGGCTGAGGGCATTTTTGACAAGTAAATTGCCTCTTGAACAAGTAACTATATATAAATTGACTTATATACATGTTGCTTTTAAACTTGAATTGTATATGAATAATTTACAGGTTACACGGAGCAAATTTTAGTGTTATAACGAAAAATGAAGACCAAGTGGAAGTTTCTTTTAATAAAAAATGGAATATTTCCATGAAAGATAACATAGTTCCTCTAAACATCGACAAAAGGTATGATTTTCTCATGATAATTTTTTTTCCAAGAAAAAAGATTTATTGGTAGCACCAGTTTAGTTCAAATTATAACTAAATTGAAAATCTAATGAGGAGAATTGGATAAAAACTGGTCTGAAAGTTTTAATTTTTAACCAAACTGAAATTGAAAGCCTGAGTTCAATTCCTGACCCTATTTTCCATTGTTTTAACACGAATCAGTTTGAAACTATTGATGGAAATAATAGTTGTGAAAAAAAAGTAAATAAATAAATCACAGAAGACTGAATTGGGTCTCCTGGTTCTAATTGAAACCAAAATTGATAATCCTAAGAATAGTTTAGAAGATCAAATTCAGCCTTAGTTCTGATTGAATTTTTGTAGGTATATACTGCGGCGTGGGAGTTCAGGATTTTTCACTTATACTATAATGGAACGTTTAGAAGGGTGGCCTACTGTCAACATGGATCAAATTAGGATTGTTTTCAAACTACAAAATAAAATGTAACAAAAGTTATTATTCTAATTTACTTTTACTATCGAAGTGGTTTATGATACATATATAAGGTCTATAATCTTCAATGATTAGGTTCAACTATATGGCAGTATCAGACAACATACAAAGGATCATGCCTACATTTCAAGATCGTCAAAACAGTCAAGCTCTAGCATATCCTGAAGCTGTTCTCTTGACCAAAACAAGCAATCCAAAATTGCGTGGAGAGGTAAAGGTTTTGGATAGTATGATCATGATTCGATCTTAAACTTAATTTGAATTAGTCAAAATCAGTACCAAACAATGGTAAACGGTTTTTAATTTCAAATCGCAATAGAAATTGTGTATTTAAAATTCGATTTCCATTTTTCATTTTTTTAAACCAAAATTGGTGAATTTGATTTAAAATCTGCAGTTTGGATTTGCAAGTGAAAACAATATTTCAAAAAAAAAAAAACTACCAATTTGCTCTTTTATTTTATTATAATTCTCTAAAATAAATTTGAAGGCTTTTTGTTAAATTGGTTTAGAATTTTCATTAGTACTATTTATTATTATATTATTATTATTATTTATTCTAGTTATAATTCTCAAAATAGCTTTATAAAGCTGGAAAATTATTATCTAATTTGATTTTAAATTAGAATAAAAATGAAATCTACAATTCTAAAATCAAAACCGATCATTATGTTCATGCTTAATTTTGAATTTTGCTATTTTTAACTAAATAACGAAACTATATATTGTAAATAGACATATAGTTTCGCCTTGGTCTTCAACTTTTACTTTTTAAAATTAAACATATATGAATTCATATATTATGAGTTGAAATTTCCTTAAGGTTATGATATAATGGAATGTATTAGGTCGATGACAAGTATCAATATTCTATGGATCGAAAAGATAGCAAAGTGCATGGCTGGATATCACAAAATTCGGCAATGGGAATTTGGGTGATCCGACCTAGTGATGAGTTCTGTACAGGTGGACCCTTTAGACAGGAACTAACATCTCATGCTGGTCCATGTCTTTTATCTGTAAGTTTATACCATAAGCTTATTAATAAAAAAAGATTTTTTTTAAGTAAAAGCACAAATTAGAATAACATTATTTTACAATTTCACCATTAATTCATAAAACATAATTTTGAAATTATTGAAAATAATAAAACCTAAAATCAGGTTTATATGTTGACTAAACATACCATTAAGTTATAACTAATATTTCAAATATCATTTACACATATGCAGATGTTTACTAGTTCTCATTATTTGGGGAAGTATAAAAATACAAAATATGAAGAGCCATGGAAAATGGTTTTTGGGCCTGTTTACATTTATCTTAATTCCAACTCAACTGCTGATAAACAAGCACTTTGGAATGATGCTAAAAGACAGGTAGATTCTTAACACATGATGTTTTTTTTTTTTTTTTTGACCTAAATAAAAATATTTATTACCAACAGAATGTAACGATATTTAATATATATTTTTTTAATTTCATTAACTCTCATTATATGTTTTTTTCTCAAATATACACATTTCATGTCAATAACTAGATGTCAACGGAAGTTGAAAGTTGGCCATACAATTTTACTCAATCAAAAGATTTCTCTTATTCTGATAAACGAGGAACTGCCTCAGGCCAAATAACAATAATAAATGAGTATGTCATAAGATTTTTATTTATTATTATTTTTTGATTAAATACTAAAAATTTTTGAATATTGCAATTAATAATACATTTTCTACTTTTTTAATATTAATTAGAGGGAATTCCAAATTGGCAAATGGTGCTTATGTTGGCTTGGCAGCTCCAGGAGATGTAGATTCATGGCAATTTGAAACCAAGGTTAACCCTCCATAACCTTTATATCTTCTAATTATCTATGAAGCAAAAATTGGAAAATCTTACTTCTGATTACTAATTAACTATTTCATATATTTTCGCTTTTCTTATTTTCTTTTAGGGTTATCAATTCTGGACTCAAGCTGATAATGAGGGGTGTTTCACAATTGAAAATATTCGAGTTGGAACTTATAATTTGTATGCATGGGTTCCTGGATTTGTTGGAAACTACAAGTATGGTGAGAACATCACCATTACACCAGGTACCCTGTGCTTTCCTTCTTTTTTTTTTTTTCTTTAGTTCTTCAATTTAATTTTAAAAATTAATTAGTAATTAATTTGTAAATGTAGGAAGCAATATTAAATTGGGTGTCCTTAACTATGAATCTCCTAGAAATGGGCCAACCATATGGGAAATAGGGTATCCTGACCGATCCGCTGCTGAGTTCTTTGTGCCGGATCCAGAGTCAACACTTACAAACAAATTATTCATCAACCAACCAACTGAAAAGTTAGCTCTCATCAACAATTATCAATTCCAAATCTTGGCACGTAAACAATATTTTATTCCTTAACATATAACTTCTTTTTAATATGTAGGTTTAGGCAATACGGATTATGGGAACGATACACTAACTTATATCCTACAGAAGATCTTGTATACAATGTTGGCACTAGTAACTGCAGTCGAGATTGGTTTTTTATTCATGTACCAAGGTATTTTCTCTCATCATTGATTGAAAATTTTTATACTAAAGACAATACAATCCTTAAGATAACTTGAACGAAAACTCGTTGTTGCATTTCAGAAATACTGGGAAAGATGTGTACAAGCCAACCACATGGCAAATAACTTTCGAGCTCGAAACTGTGATTCAAACTGGAAATTATACATTGCAATTAGCCTTAGCATCTGCTACTGAAGCTGAAATACAGGTACTATAAATCCTCTCTTATTATTACTTGTAAACTTTTGCTAAATGGGAACTTAACTCAAACTCTATTCATAATTAAGGTGAGGTTCAACGATCCAAATGCCAAGCGACCTCTTTTCACAACAGGGCTAATAGGCAAGGACAATGCAATTGCAAGACATGGAATTCATGGTATCTACTGGTTTTATACCATTGATGTGCCTAATGATGTACTTGTTAATGGAAAAAATACAATTTATTTGACTCAGACAAGAGTTGCCGCAATTTTTCATGGTGTAATGTATGATTACATACGTTTGGAAGGGCCAACAAGTACCTAATTTGTTAGCTACAAATTTTTTTAAAGTCATGCTTACATACTTTTAAGCATGATTAATTCCAATATAAATGTAAATAAGTCGATTAGGTACGGCTTAATTGGTCTTTTCAGGTTTTATATAAGATATGGAGAGTAAGAAGTCTCAATTTTGAAGTATATCGTATACAGGGGTAGCCTACCCTCTAATGTTAATCTCTAATGATATTTTGGCTCATTAGGTCTCTAATAAAAAATAAAAATATTAATGCATGTGAAATTCCCCTCCATTTAATTTTGAATTTTTGTTTATTTACATTTTTTAATAAAACAAAATGAGAGATTATTCAATCCAGCATGTTTATCTACATCTCTATTCACATGATGATCAACTTTCACAATTTCATATCAAATAAGTACTTAGTTTCCCTTGTATGAACTCCATAAGAGGAAAAAAGTTCCATGTGTGCCCAAATAACAAGAATGATTCTATTGTATTGGATTTTGAATTGGGCTTTTAATTTACAGGTTAAAATAGGCAAATTTTAGTGTGATAACGGGGAAATATAAATCAAGTGGAAAATGTGATATTTCCATTATTAATGACATAGTTCCCTAAATATAGATAAGATTTACAAATTAATATCTAAGATTTAATCCCATTAAACTATTTAGTCATATTGTCTAAATAAATATCTTTTTAGAGGATAAATATCATAATATTTAACTATTTATTTTTTCACATTCAATATTGTGGTACTATTATTTGGTTTTTTATTTTACGACCAAAATAACACCCTTTAGAAGGAGGACTAAATGGTTTAACATAACTAAACTTTAAAAGATAATCAGGATATTTATTAAACAAGATGGAACCAAGCTATAATATTACCTTTTTTTTTTCACTTTGATTATTGGACTTAATCAACAAAATGGATCAGGCTCAAGCCTAAGCTGTTTCATGAGTGAGTTTGGATAGTACATAAAAATAGAAGCCTAAAAACTTATGTGGCATAATTTTAGAGTGTTAAAATGTTTATGTGGCAAAATGTTAATTTATTGAGTTACAAATAATTTTCATAATTTAAACAATTAGTTTATTATAATTAATAGACAACTTAATTAATATCATTAATAATATCTTCAGTTTTAAAAAAATTAATAATATCATTAATATTTTAAAAACTTTTCACTTTCTTTTTTTTAAATAATTAACAATATCATTAATATTTATTTTCTTCATTTTCTTTTCTCTGCTGTTACAGAATTTGTGTAGATGCCTATTTCAATATAAATATAACTATAAATAAAAAAAATCATACTTTCAACAAAAAGAAATAGATTCTTTGCAAATAGTGTAACATTTTATTGATGTAAGCTTGATCAATATGATTTGGAAGGAATTACGAAATGTATTCAGTTTTTGATAATCAACGAACGTATGATTTTGTTATTTATAAATTATTCTATAACTATTAGATTAAAATTCATTTTCTAATATCATTATGCATGATAGAGAAATATTTTATGATATAATTGATGTTTATGTTTTTTTTGGGTGACGGTAAATTATTGTGATTTGTGTTGATGATATTAAGTTTGTTAATTTTTTAACTTTTCAAATATATATGGGTTTAGATTTAAATGACATGAAATATAAAATTCACGCTTTTAAATAAAATATATTTGAAATATTTCTAAGTAATTTATTTTAAAATGCAATTCATATTATTATAGTCCTATATTTAAAATTTTTTTGGAGGATCCAACAAACATAAAGTAATTGAAATACAGAAGCTGCAAAAAAAATTACATAAAGGAAAAATTAATAGAAAAACTAATCCAACCATCTTAGATGAAATACCTATTACATTTAAAATAAACACAAAGGGACAATTGAAATAAGCCAACAAAATTTAGAAACAACAATTACTATTATTTGCCTTTCGGTCTTTATGTCCATCTCAAAAAGCCAAATTATGAACCTAAGCCTTTTGTGTCAGCGATAAACACACAATCCAAAAATCAAAGGTGTAGAAAAAGCAAATATTAGCAAAAAAATACAACTAATGAACAATAAAATTTTAAGCATACCCAAAAGAAAAATAAATGGAATGACAAACTTATACTATGGAGAAATTTGAAAATCAGGTTTTAGCACCATACTATCCATTAAGAACATGATAAGAAAAGAGAAAAATATATGATTTATAAAACAACACATATATATAGAGATGAATATATGAAACATATGAACACAGAAAGCTATATATGTGTGTATGCGTAAAATTTATTCCTGAAAATTAAAAAATAAAATACAAAAATAGAAATCGTATTTACGATAAATAAGTGGATACAATCTCTAGTGTGAAATCCTCTAATACAAACAAAATTATCCACTGATTCTTCTCTTTATTGTTACGAACACAATTCAAGGGTCGGAACAATTTGATCTTGTACTATTCAATAGTCGAAAAGACTTAAAGTTGAATTGTGAGAGACTTTTTTGCAAGTGCACGAAATCACAAACAAGTAATTAATAAAGAGTGACTAGAGTATCGTTCACACGAGAATTGTATACCAAGTACCAAAATTGTGTTAACCTACTATTATTTAAACGACAATAAGGAGGATTATTATAAGAAGTTAAAATTTTTAAAAAAATAAATAAAAGAAAATAAAAAGAAATCAAGCAAGACAATTTGATTAAAAGAAATCAATGATTAAAAGCTACTAGGGATTTTGATTTCACTTAATTTTATCCAATTTATTTTATTAGTTTGATAATCAATTTTAATTGTTCAAGTAGGGGAAATAACCCTAAAATCACTAACAAGTTCTCCCGATGTATTGTTAGTTATTTTAACCTGGTCTAATTACCTATCTTCCAATAGCACAATCAAACATGAATTAAACCATTAAGTTTTATGGTTTGTTTATGAATTCATAACCTAAGGTCGTTAACTTATGAAAATTCCCCATGAGTCAAACCATATATGTAACGCCCTAATTTTTCTATGTCTGAAATAGTAGTTTTACCGATCTGTGAATAGTACCACCGGTCCAGGAGTCGGTATTGTTTTAGTCCTGAAAAATTATTATATATATTTTATATTTTCTTTAATATTTTTGGAGCATGTATGCATGATTTTTATGGGTAGAAAGTAAATAATGAATATTTTTGGAGAATTTAAATAATTAGTGAATAGTGAGTTATGGTGTTATGGTGTTATATTAATTAACGAAATTTGAGGAATTATTTTTATGGAGTAAATTTGAGAATTTTGTGGAGATAAATAATATTTTGAAGGAATTTAATTAGAGAATATTTGTAGCCATTAGATTAGATTACTATTGACTCAATCCTAGCCATCCAATTATGGAAAAAGACCAAACTACCCTTTAGTTACTTTATATAAGTCAACTCCATTATTTGAGCAACCACTTTCTCTTCTTCTTCTCTTCAACGCCAACTTCCTCTCCTTCTTCTCTTTGTTTTTCTTCAACTTCTACTTGCTAAATCCACCAAATTCACCCCATCCAACTTGATTGAAGTAATTAATCTTAGAGAGTGAAGCTAGAGAAGTGATTTTTGGTGACTAATTTCAAGAAATTTGGAAATTTTCCTACTGGCGTCAAAGGATGGAGAACCTTCTACCAAAGAGAAGGGCAAAGCTAATGCTTAAAGAGGTTTATTTAAGCTTGTTAGAGCTTGTGTTTAAGGTTAGTATTCATAAACACTCTTACCTTACTTCAATTTTTGATTTGTGCATTTATGCTATTATGTGTATATTTGGGGATTTTGTATGAAATGATTGAATTGTTGAACTTTGGTTGTATAAACATGCTCTAGGGTGATGTTTGATGAGTATTTAGTATGTGGTAGAAATCTCTACCTTGTATCTTTGACTTTCATGTTCTTTTTCATGATTAAAGTAAGCTGAAGTTGGAAAAACGTGTTATTGGGTGTGATCAAGGACTATTATTTTATCCTTTTGATTTTCCATCTATATCGGAGCCCTTCATGAAAGTTGTAGGTCTACTTCTTAACTTTCCAACCCATACTCTTGTGTCCAATTTGGATACATATAGCTCAACGTATGGCTGAAATACCCAAACTGACTATGTTATGCCAGGCCACATGCATCTCTGAATTGATTGCCCATTTTGACCACTATAATGGCAAGATTATGTTCTGAGTTCTTCATGAAAGTTTTTTCCATGTATCTTAAGACTTCTCTGGTTTTAGATTTGTTTAATTTGAGTGTTTGGATGAGTAGGAATTTGATAAACATTAGAGACCTATAACTCAAGTTATGCCTTAGAAACACAGAAAAAGTCAAGGTTATTTTAATACTGAAAATTTTCTATGCCTTGAATCATAGGTTTATTTGGATAAATGTATGTATGAATGATATGTGATGAAGTTCTCTTGATTATTTGTATGTTTTAGGATTTATTTGACTAAAATAAGACATAAGTTTGAAAAGTGTTGTTATGGATATGTTTAAATGGATACCAAAGTTATATTGTACATATGTTATGTTTACTAATTCTTCCCATGAATAAATTGTTGGAAATTTTGGGGAAAAGTGTGCAATTGGTTTAGATAATGCATGATGATAGTTTAAATGAATACTTGGATGCACAAGAGTTAAGTTAACATGCTTGATTGAAGGAGGAAATTCCTCCCCTTGGTTTTCATTAAGAGGCCGAACCACCCTAGGGTGGTAAGGCTTACTTAATTTCTTTATATGATATGCTATATATATTATATAAGTATGATTATTTTGATAACCTTCATATATTTAGAGTTTATGAAAAATGGGTACTTAAAGTGTATGTGCTTTGATTTTAAATAAGGAAAGTATGATTTTATATGGTAAGAAATTTACTTTATGATAAATTTCATTATGACTTGAAGAAAGCTTTAAAAGAAAATTAATTTATGAGAAATTTCCTATGTTAAATAATTATATTTAAGTATGAAATTTTCATGAGTTACTTAAGTTCTAAAGTAAGTTTCCATTATGATTTCAAGAAGACTAAGGAATAAGACAAGTTTTATGAGAAGTGTTAGGAATTAAGAATTAAAACAAGGGTTTTAGGCTCCAATATACTTGGTGTGAATTTGATGCATGATTTGATTTTATTATGTAAGATGATGGCGACCTAAGGCCATAATGAATAAGATGGTGACCTAAGACCATTATGAATAAGTTGGCAACCTAAGGCCAATATGAATAAGCTATGAAAACCTATCTGCTTCTCTTTCTCCTAAGTGTATGTGAGCCCTTGGAAAATATTTTTATGACAATTAAACGAATGAGATTACAATATTTTAGTAAACCTTACTTTGGAAATTAATGATTATGTTATCAAATGAATTTAGTATGTGCATTAGTATAATAAATGTTCAAGTAATGAATTTATGATTTGGAAGAATTAAATTATTTATGTTATTAATTATAAGTTTATTTGATATTTCTTTTGCTATAAATGTAAATGTATGTTGAAATTTAATAATTCTATGATTGTAAACGATTTTATGAAATTTGTATTTTAAATAAGTTGTCATCGCAACTTTGGTAAGTATGTGAATTATGAGCACCACTGAGTTTCATACCAAATCAACGCGCAGGTCAAAGACCGTGGTTGCTGCTTGAAGACTAGTAGAGTAGCATCAGAGCAAAAGAGACTATTGTGGTAGTAGTAGATTAAGATTTATGCAATTAAGAATTATGACATGTATAATTATTACATTTACGGAGATTATGTTATTTGAATTATAACTGAAGCATATAATTATCAACTATGTTGGTGTATATATTTGGAGATAAGCATAAGATTTATTAAATGATTTAATATAAAATATTTAAGATAGTTGGTATGATTAGTTTATTAAGACTTGATATTTATAATGAATGCAATTAATTGATGAATATTAAAATGCTATTGAGGATTTATATAGTTATGAAAATATAGAAGTGTTGTTGTGTTATGATGATTATTTGGAGACGTTGAGAGTTTGGACTTTAATTGAGAGTGTTTTGTATTTACATGTTTGACAAGCTCAGTTTTTAAAGGGAAATTCTTACAAAATTTCTGTAGAATTTTTCCCAATCTATATAGAAAAAAAAAAAAGATGAAAACGAAATGAAATGATATTATAAAAAAAATATTACTCGCTAAACTTATGAATACTCAATTACTTCTAATTCATAATCTAATTTTATGATCTTTATGTTAAGTTAGGACGGTGTCTCCAGCACCGAATGTGGCATCTGCTGTCGGGTCTCTCGGGACTGGGCGGTGGGTGTTACAATATAGCTTCCACTTCAAGTTATTATTCCCATGTAATTTATTATCTTTTTCATATCAAAAACTCTTTTTCCGCTAGTGATTAGGAAAATAAATCAATCCAAGGAAGAACTCTACCCAGAAGTATCAAGTTCAATAATAAATTATACTTTGACAAATAAAAGCAAATCTAATATTATAAATTGAAATAGAATTTAAGCTACATCAAATTCCTAGAGTGAGAGTTTAGTTCGACATAGTTGATATGTGCATAATTTATAACTTTTATTCTCAATATTTTTGGTATTTCTGAATTATTTTTTAAGTTTAACTTAGTTGGTTAGACAATTTTTATCAATTAGATATGATCTTAGTTACTTTTGGAATAATATCATTAAATGAAGAAACTTCCAGCATTTTTATCGTCTTGACCTGTGTTCGATTTTTCAGGAATATCTGAAGTTGTAGGTCTCCAAACTGGAATTCGTTTATTCATTGGAAAGATGAAACAAAACTCTACAAATGTCTAAAAGGATCAAAATCCAGTTCAGTCTCAATGTTGATCAAAAGTAGCTCTGAATCCAGGAGAAATGTTTAGAATGAGCATGCACAACAAGTTTTAGTGTTTAATTCATATCTAGAGTTTTACATGTCCAAATAAACTCAGCCTAGGCCCATTTGAACCTTAACAGCTAGCTCCACAATTGTCATGAAGACCACTAAGTGAAATGACGCCGTTTTGAGTGTTAAAAATGACAGACAAGTTGAGTGTTCTTCTGTAACATATGTTGAAGACCTATTTCGATATTTTACCATATCTTGAATTGAGTATCCATTTTGGGTGAATGATAGCTCGGAAAGCTGAGAAGGAGAACTTCAAGTTTGTTAAAGAATTAGAGAGAGATTCGAAAAGAGAAGGGCTAAAAAAAGGGGAAAGAAATCAGAACGAGAAGATTTTCAATTGATTGCTTTCAAAATCCCTAATTAATTGGGGATTTTCTGTTGTCTTTGAGGCTATAAAAGGAGTGATTTTGGGAGCAGTAAAATATTAAAGTTTTTACTTAGTTCATCATCTATTTTGAGTATCTTTCTTTATTCTTTAGTTTTAGTGATTGTAAGCCATGGGCATGAGCGACTAATTTCTTAGTTCAATTCAAGGGATTCAACATCCATTTGTATATTTGTGAGACATGTTCTTACTTTAAATTGATTCTCTTTGAATATCTGTTGTTTCTTGCATTTAAGGTGTTAGTTCTATTGAATGATTTGCTAAAAAGGTCTATTAGTCAATTATTTGGTATGATTAAGTGTTATTTCATCTTCAGTTATTAGCAATTAGGTTTTTACGGATTATGTTCCAAGTTTTCGGTAATAATCTAAAGAAACAATAGGGTTGAATTAAACATTTTATGCTTTTTAAATTGTTAAGTTTAAATACTTCCTATTCTTAATACTTTTATTAGATTGAAAAGGATTGCTTAATTCCGGTTCATTTAATAATTAGAGTTAATGAGGGTGTTGGGCTCAAATTAACGATAATAGGGAAGTCAGGGAATTTATCATGCTTGTTGGTAAGTTTCAGTTAAGTATTTCAAAGAATTATTAACTCATAATTTATCTGTGAGCATTTATGCATTGGATTACAAATCGCCTTAAATTAAATGTTTGTTAGATTGAATTCCAATTTAAGTTTATTAGTTACTTTTCTTTTGATTACCTTGATTGAATTTCCACAAACCAACCCCCCTTTTTCTCTTACAAAATAACATAAAATTCAATATTTCAGTCTCTAGGCTTCAACCTGAATTCATCACTTCTGCTGTTAAATTCAGTAATTAATTTTTGGTGGAATCGACAAACATCGATAGTAATTAAATAAAACTCAATTAAACTTGTAAATAATCTCATAAAGAATAATAAATAAAAAGAGAGTTTAGAAATAAAAACAAGTCAACGATGAGTTTGAACGGCTTCTTTGAATCTTAACACCAATCTTGTGTTGGCTCAAGGGTCAATTTCTAATCTCGGATTTTGATGATTAATACAAAACAAATAAATTTAAAATTATATTATTTGTGCTAATATTTTATGCAGAATTTATATGGAAAGAAATCGTACAAGGCAAGTCCTACATTGAGTGTGAAGATAATCCGAAGACCCTAGGAGCTAAGTATTTAGGATACTTTGTAAGATAGAGAGAAAATCCATATATGAGCACATAAATTAATTTTTCTCTCAAAAATATTTTTCGGAAATTAGATTTTTTTCAAAATAAATTCTTTTATTCGTTTTCGAAAAATATTCTTTAAATCGAAATGATTTAATTTCCTAAAATTAAAGAGATTACTTCTCTAAAGTTTTTGGTAATAAAATCATACACTTTTCGGAAATATATTTTGAAAGATCTAAAGCATTTAAATTTATTTTCTTACCTTAAAAACGAAGGAGAATCTTTTTCGTTTTTAGTAAGAGCATCCTTCCGTAAAAATATTTTCCAAATAATGCTACCGAAAATCTTTTATTTAAAGGAAAGCAAAATCGTGTTTTATTCTCTTACCAAAAAAGGATAAAATAAATTTTTGGTAACAAAGATTTTCATATCTTCTAAATAAGGAAAGAAGATATTCTGATTTCAAATGAAATATCCACTTTCCAAAAGCAAGGGACACGATGCTCTCTATAAATAGGAGCTTTCACGTCTTGAGCTACAGTGAAGTAAGAGTTTTCGTTTTAAGAGCATTTTCTCATTAATCAAATCTCTATCTCTCAAAACTTACTCTCTACCCCCATTTTTCTTTTCATCTCTACACTTAACGTTTTTAATCTTTAAAGTGAAAAGAATTTTTTACAATTACTTTTGAAAAACGATTCTGTGTTCTAATCGATCTTCTAATCTGATAAACTATTTTTCCTGTGCTTATATGTGCGTTTCTTTCTGTCTATTTAGATTCTGTAATCTATAGTAGACAGGCTCTTTATTTGTTAAACTTTTGTGTGTAATAGCTTAGGTTAGAAGCTATTATGATA
Source organism: Jatropha curcas (assembly GCF_041381405.1). Lineage (NCBI taxonomy): Eukaryota > Viridiplantae > Streptophyta > Magnoliopsida > Malpighiales > Euphorbiaceae > Jatropha > Jatropha curcas. Next base: position 22,621,491 of record NC_143152.1, on the reverse strand, counting down.
GAGGTTATCAAGCAACCTTCTCCTTGTGTGAGATTTTAATGTCTTGAATTGAGTTTCTGTACTCTGCCAAAAATAGAAAGGGTTGAGGTTAAGTAGAACCTTTAGAAAATATAGTGGGACAAAAGGGTAGATCTAGGTGTTGATCTATTGCCTTGTACTGTTGGTTTGTCTCTTACCCTTTAAAAGAGATAACATAGTTGAGGATCTCAAGATGCGTCTTGGGAAGTGGATGTAGGCGAGTTAGTGCCGAACCACTATAAATCACTATGTTCATCTTTTAATTTCTGAAGTTTGCTTAATATTACTTTTATTACACCTCTGTTTAATTTTTAGAAATGCTAAAATTGTTAATGATTCAGATGTTCTAAAACTGTAATAAGTCTTATCTTTTCTGAACATTAGAACTCTGGAATTCTAATAAGTGAATATACCATGTTCTAACTGTTGTTCTATTCACAGTATATTTCACTGCGTGGGTTTCTAATTAATTTTCTAAACTTTATGAGGAAGTTCTAATCACAATAGCTTTCCATCATAAAGTTGTTCTAATACTTGATTAAGGCTCTGTGAAGAAGTTCTGAATTCAATAACTGTCTTTCACATAGCTTTATATGTTTTTCTAAACTTTATGAGGAAGTTCTAATTTCGATAGCTTTTCTTCATAAAGAAGCTCTGATATTGAATAAGTCAGTGTGAAGCTATTCTAATCAATAGCTGCACTTTGCACAGACTTTCTATGGTGATTCTAATCCATATTCTATTCTCACAAAGTTCTTTGTTTTTCCGCTGCACTTAGAATTCTATATTTTGTTTAGAATTTCTAAAATTTATATCTGTGTTTAGAAAACCCAATTTACCCCCCCCTCTTGGGTTGTGCCATACATATACGGGACCCACATCTTGAGCACTTGAAGTCTTAAGAAAAGAAAACTAAATAGAGAACAAGAGAATCAGAGATCGAAAGACCACCTTTTAACATAACTAACGTCTCTCTTTATATAAACTTCTTGGGGAACCTCCAACTTCATTTAAGAAACATAATCTTTAATGAGGAAGAAATCATTTGGGGATAGGAGACTGATTAGGCTTTTTATTTCTTCCAAATTAGGATTCTCCCAGTGGCTTGATAGATTTTAAGCTTGATTGGCACGTCAGAAAGCGTTTCGTGCAGGTCTATGCAAGCGGCACGAGCTAGAACTGACATTCTCGGCCCAATACAAAATCTGGTCTTCAGCACAGGCGTGCTATCTAGCACGGTTGGGGCATGCTAGCCTCTAAGTCCTTAAGGTGGTTGCAGCATGGGCCGTGCTTAGATGATCTTGTTTAGCGATCGACAGCTTCTTTTAGCACAGGAGTGCTCTCGACACGGTTGGGGTGTGCTAGCCTCTGAACCACAGTTGAATTTATCTTGAACATAGCTTGGGTGTGCTGGATAACACACCCAGGGCGTGCTGGATAACACATCCAGGGCGTGCCAGCCTTTTTGCTTAGGTACACTTTTTTCTGCATTTTTAGCTGGTTTTCCATAAAAATGCTACAAAATTCCTCAAAATCAAGCAAAATGTAATTCAAGGAAGATTTAAACAAAAATAAAAATAAAACTAAATAAAAACTAATTAAATTAAAAAATACTAAAATTTCTATTAAAAACTATATTAAAAATACCATAAAAATAACACCTACCAAATTGATGTAGAATGAACTTTGAAAATTCAAGGGTCGATGAGAATTGAACTTGAATATGGTTCAACGATTGAAAAGACTTGATATTGAATTTGATGTAGAATGAACTTTGGGCACAATTCAAGGGTCGAATAGACTTGATCTTGAGTTAAAATTGAAAGAACTTTGATTTTTGTAGTCTTGAGTTTGACAGAGCTTTGAGGCTTCTTTTCTGTCTTTCTCTCTGTATGTGTCTATGTATCCCAATATGTGAAGAGAGACCCCTATTTATAGAGATTTGAGGAAATTTCCTTGCCAACTATGTAACATGATTGGTCCACGTAGCAAGCTCTCATCGGCTGCTGCTGCATCATTTAGCTTATATAGACGCTTGACGTATTCGCCAAGTATTTAATTTAATTGGTCCACTTAGTGAATTTTTATTGTACTTTACTACATTATTTATTCATGCGATAAACAATATTTGTCCAATAATTTTATTATAATAACCATTCAATATTTTGATTGGTTATCAAAATAAATTATTTAATTTAACTAACCAATAATTTAATTGGCTAATTATATAATTAAGTTAATAATTAAATTAACTTAAATAAATTTTAGGTGTCTACAGATACCCCCTCAAGACTTGTTCAAGAATATGTTTGAAAGGGTCTCAAAAATTAAAAGAAGACAAATTCTTTTATTTAAATTTAACCCATGCCTTTTTTTTTCTTTTTGCATGAATTTCAAAAAAAAAAATTTTTCAACTTCAATTTAATAGGCTAATTAATTTTTTTTAGCCCAACTAGTAAACTCTAATTAAATTTTTTAATTAGAAGTTCCCTTTTTTAATTTCTTGTCCTTCAAAAAATTAAATCTTTGATAATTTTGGAATTGAGATTTTAAATCATTATCGAATCTGGAATTGAAGATTAAATCCTTATCAAATTTAAAGTTGAGAATTGAAATCTTTATCAAATTTAGAGTTGAAGACTTAAATCTTTGTCAATTTAGAGTTTGAAAATTTAAATCCTTATTAAATTTAGGGTTTACAAATCTATATAAAAGTAACCATCCCTTCAAAAAATCTTTTTTACGTAAGAAATTGACGCAATCAACATAACTCCTCTCGTCGCAGTGTCCAGGTATGCCTCCTTTATTATTATTATTTTTTTTTTTTTATTTAGGTGATGTAGTGTATCTTTTCATTAATTACGTGGTACCTCTGACGACACAATCAATTTTGGCAAAGCAAAATTTAACTGCACCAATTAAACTTCAAATAGCAACTTTCTTTTCTTTCTCCTTTTCTTGTTATTATTTTCTTCACATGGCACTTTGATTGCACATCCAAGCTTTGACTTCGTATTGATTAATGCAATAACACCTAATTAACTTTAATTGTTGCATGTTTTCACTGCGCCATGTTTCCCTCTCTTTTCCTTTTTTTTTTTTTTTTCCTTTTCTTTTTATCTAACTTGATGACTCCATCAAACCATACAGCCTACGTGAATTACTTGTGCATGACAATATCTTCGTTAAGCTTATTTGAATTCTCTTCTTTTTTTTTTTTTAATTCTTAATTGAGGACCATGGATAATAACCTGAGATGCCTACATGATTATATTTAATTATTGACTAGTCATTTGCGAATTTAATTTGGCTTGAACATGATTGGTTACATAAATGGTTTGATCTTTTCTGAATTCATATGAATTATTTTTCGCCTTGGATCTATCGTAATTGATTTTTTTTAGATAAGTCTTGTTTTGATTTTTTTTTAGCTAGTCAACTACTTTCGAGACTTTATCAAAATGGTTGACATTTTTGACCTTTGGATTTCGCGCAAAACTCCAAGCATGAAAATTACGAGCGACGACAAAAAAGATTCAAATCCTGAAATAATCTTCACTTTTCAAAAATTTGCTAATGAAAATTTCAAAGCCAAAGCAACAAGCAAAGTAGACACTCCTCACGTTATGGATTGGAGTATCGAACGTACATGTGAATTTCAACTTTCACATGAAGTGGCTAAGCGCGTCCAATGCCATTTGTTGCAATCTTCACTTCATTCGTTTCAAACTCCATCAAATAAGCTTCCGCTTTTGAGAAGTCACATCCACAACAATAAAGTTTCTTGGGGATCCTTTTTTCAAATTTGTTGGTGAATTTTCCTTTGTCGAATGCTATTGGGAGTGGCTTGACGTTGTGTTGGCAAGTAATAAGCAATTGCTTTTGAAAGTTGAGGTGTATCATGCTTTGTTCACATCACTCTTCACTTATGATCACTTTCGCAATGCCATTCATCGTTTCTATGAATATTGGAGTGTATCAACAAATACTCTTTTCCTCCCAGCTGGAGCAGAGTCGATTTCTCTTTAGGATTTGAAGTTCCTAGGAGGACTTTTAATCAATGGCTCATTTTATGATGAGAAGATTCCCTTAGCTGCAAATCTTAGTGAAGTCAATGGAGGTGGATCTCCTTTCTTACCACGAAGTTGCAAATACTTATTTTATGCATACTACAAAAATGCATAACAGGTTGAAAACAACTTCGAGATGAATGTTCACAACTTCGTGAACTTTTGGTTTCGTGATACTATTAGATATCCTAAGCCTCCTGAGAAGAATTTCAATCCTTCAAGTGTTATCGGCAAAAAATTACCGCGAGATGTGAACTAGGAACAACCTTTTAAAATTATGAACATAGAAGATGATATACAGGAAGAAGTTTACATGGCTGCTTTGATTTCTTGTTGACTGTGTAAGTTTGTACTTCCATATGATCCTGTGAATCTCATTCTTCCAAGCACCTTCAAAGTTGCAAGTATGATCGCTTCTGGTGAAATCTTTTCTTTGGCTATTCCTATTTTAGCAAGCATTTATAGAGGCCTTTGAGCAATCTCTACTACTACAACCTTGTTGAGGTTTGAAGTTCCATTACCTTTCCATTATGTTTATGCTTGGTTAGCTAATCGTTTTGACACGCACTCTATGCATGATGTTGATGGAGATGCTAAAATGACTTCCTATAGTGGACAATAAATGGCCAAGTATTATAATGAAACCGAAGTCACCAAACTTTTTATGGAAAGTAACGCTTATTTAGGTCCATCTTGTATTATGAAGAAAGGTTTCTTTTTGGAGGATAATGGTAAGTTGTCTTTACATCAAGTGGAACACTTCATCAATCTTCATTCAAGCTTCTTGACTTTGCACTATAAGAACCAATATATCATTGAGTCATACAGCCCTCATAGATTTAGTAGACAGCTGGGTTATTGCCAAGATCTTCCTGGTAATATGGACATATCCTTTTCAAAAGGATATTTGGAGACAGTCATACAGCTTGGGAATCTTGTGTTCATCTAGCTAGTGGTGCTAAACTAACTGTTACTTCAATGAAACTTGATGGTCGCTTTTCATATACTGAAGCGTACAAGGATTGGTGAAAAATGAAATGGTCTAAAGCTTTTTCTCAAGATGAGATGCCAAATTAAAACCAATGCCAAAATTATTGAAATCTTCAAAGCCTTCTCGTTTGAAGATTTCAAGTGTTGAAAAGGGTGGATGTGTTCCTTTAAATCCTCCCCAAGAATCTGTTGTTGAGAAGGATAAGAGAGAAGCACTAATTATACTGAAGATAAAATCACAAGTAGCTGCTAATCCCTCCAAAGAAAAGGCAACTATCACTTCCATAAAGAAAGACTCCTTTATAGAAGCTAGTGATGATTCAAATCCTTCAAATAATGGTATCCCAATTCAAGCTACAATACCTCCTAATCCAATAAAGGTAGTTGAAGATGCATTGAGTTCTCACTCTAGTCAAAAGCATTCTAGAAGAGATGCACTTAATTCATCATCTTCAAATGAAGAGAAGAATAATTCTGATTGTTGTTGGAAGAAAATAAAGTGAAATAATCAGGCTTCATCTGATGGGAGCGGGTATAAAGCGGAAACAACTCTTACCGAAACCATATGAGGCAAACTAAAAACATTATCGAACAAATCAATAAACTGACCTCTTGAAGCGCAGAATCGCTCACCGGTCTTCTTTCCAGAGATCTTGGAGTCACCCACGATCTTCTGCAGTAATCCCTAAATATCTCTCTTTTGGAACTCTCTGAGTGGCAGAGAATAGAATAACGTGCGTATCGCCTATTCTTAGGGTTTTCCAATCTTATATTAAAAAACCTCTCTTCGATAGGAAGATATTTTTTAATATAAAATAAATTAAATAAAAATTATTTAATTAAAATAATTATCAATTATTTTAAAACTAAATAATTTATCTATTATTTAATACACCCTTAACTTTCCAAATAATTAGGGCACTACAGGGACCGCAGGAATAAAATAAATCAGGCTACTAATTATAATAAGAACCTATGTAGACCAACATATTCTTATTATAATTAATCATGAATTATTCCACTAAAAACTCATGACTGAACTCCTTATTTATCTTACAATTCCACAACATAATAAAATAATGTTCCCCACGTTAAGATTACAGATGCTGTCATTTAAATAACTTACTGACAATTTATTTAAATCACAATATAACTTTAAGATTGTCGCTCAACTTATTTCATATGTCGGATTCAATATCCACCTACAGGGTTTACACTATGAAACCTTATAAGCTTACTTAAAGTGCATCATCAATCTCTAAACCGAGACATGGATTCTATCATTAATTAATATTTCACAAACACAAAATATCTTTGCCCAATTCACCGAGAATATTATTCCAATAATGAAACTTACCCTTTAATGAATCAAAGCACAAGACAATCAATGTTTGCTCATATTAAAATAAATCAAGATTAAGAACAATAAACATTATTTCTAATGTCCTAGAGAATATGTTTAACAGTCAGTACTAAACATCCATTCTCTACTTGGTCCAATTAAATACATACAAAATGTACTAATCACAATTATTGTTCATATGCTAATAACATTTATTTAATGCAAATTTCCAATTAAATACAAAGAAATAATTGTCAATAGAAAATCATTCATAGCTATACTATTACATATGCATGGTTAATAGTATATCTCTATCAATCTCCCACTTAGACTCATAACCATGCATCTATGACTTTAACTCCCATTCCTTCTACATGACTGTCAAAAGTCTTTGCTGGTAAGCTTTTTGTAAAAGGATCTGCCAGGTTGTTTTCCGATGCAATCTTTGTCACTACCACATCTCCCCTTTGAACTATGTCTCGTATCAAATGATACTTCCTCTCAATGTGTTTTGCCCTTTTATGGCTCCGTGGCTCCTTCGAGTTTGCAACTGCCCCACTATTATCACAATAAAGTGTAATAGGCAATTGCACTGAAGAAACTACGCCTAGACCCATAAGGAAGTTCCTAAGCCATACAGCTTCCTTTGCAGCTTCAGAAGCTACCACATATTCAGCTTCCATGGTGGAGTCAGCAACACAAGTTTGCTTAATACTCCTCCAACTTATGGCTCCACCTCCCAAGACAAAAACATTACCAGAGGTTGACTTCCGAGAGTCCTTATCAGTCTGAAAATCCGAATCTGTATACCCAATGGGTACAAGATCGTCAGATTGATAAACTAACATATAATCCCTAGTCCTTTTCAAGTACTTGATTATATGCTTGACTGCAGTCCAGTGTTCTCGCCCAGGATTAGATTGAAATATGCTAACCATGCCAACAGCAAAACAGATATCAGGTCTGGTACACAACATTGCATACATAAGGCTTCCAACTGCAGAAGCATATGGAACTGCCTTCATGTTCTCTATCTCCTCAGGTGTCTTAGGACATTGGTCCTTAGATAGAGTGATTCCATGTCTGAAGGGAAGAAAACCCTTCTTGGAATCCTGCATGCTGAAACGAGCAAGAATGGTATCAATAAAAAGTGCTTGAGATAAGCCAATCATCCTTTTCTTGCGATCTCGCATAAGCTTAATCCTAAGAATATGAGCAGCCTCTCCCAAATCCTTCATATCAAAACGTTGGGACAGCCAATCTTTGACAGAATTCAACATACCTACACAATTCCCTATAAGCAGAATATCATCCACATATAGTACCAAAAAACAACCTTACTACCATTCCATTTCTAATACACACAAGACTCATCATGACACTGATCAAAGCCAAAACTTTTAATCGCTTGGTCAAAACAAGTATTCCATGACCTAGATGCTTGTTTAAGCCCATAAATGGACCTATTCAATTTGCAAAGCAAATTTTCTTGTCCATTGTTTATGAAACCTTCTGGTTGCTTCATATAGATGTAATCATCAAGACTTCCATTTAGGAAAGCTGTCTTGACATCCATTTGCCAAATCTCATAATCATAATGAGCTGCAATGGATAGAAGAGTTCTAATAGACTTTAGCATGGCTACCAGCGAAAAAGTTTCCTCATAATCGATCCCTTCTTTCTGAGTAAACCCTTTCGCAACAAGCCTTGCCTTATAAGTTTGCACTTTACCGTCTATACCCCTCTTTTTCTTATAGATCCACTTGCATCCGATGGGTTTAACCCCTTCAGGTGGTTCTACAAGTTCCCAGACTTGATTAGAGTACATGGACTCCATCTCAGATTTCATAGCTACAAGCCACTTATCAGCATCTTTATCTTGTAGTGCTTCATCGTAACAGACAGGTTCAATATTCACTTCTTCAGGGATTCTATCAAAAGCTTCTCCCAAAAGTGCATATCGAACCGGTGGTCGTCTAATTCTCCCACTATGACGAAGTACTACAGGTTCTGCAATCACACCTTCATCTTGCTGTGGCTGTAAAGCCGGCAAGTCCATGACTGGTGGGACTACATCTTGATCATGTTCTGGAACTTCAACATGTCTGTCATCACCAGGAGGCAATGAAATGTTAGAAGCCCCAACATTGTGCTCCTGTATATTTAGATCAACAGCTGCCACTTCAGTTTCTACATAACTCCCACTACTTTCAGGTGGTAGTGAAATGTTAGGTACTGAATATTCAGGCTGATGTTGATTTACTGGTCGACTAACATTTCTTCCACTACGACTAGGCAATGGAATGTCAGCTCCAACCATTGATGGTTTAGGTTGTTGTTCTAATGGAAAGGTTCTAGTTGGTATATTTTCTCCTCTCAATTCATACAAGGCTAATTGACTTTTGGGAATATGGTTTTTAATATAGTCTTCCTCAAGATAATGTGCATTGGTGCTAACAATGACCGTTTTATCTTGAGAACCATAAAATAAACCACCTTTCGTTCCTCTAGGATATCCAATAAAGAAGCATAAGTCTGTTTTTGATTCCAACTTATCTGCTTTCCTTTTCAGCACATGGGCTGGACAACCCCACATCCGAACATGTCTTAGACTTGGCTTTCGCCCAGTCCACAGTTCTGTAGGAGTTTTAGGTACTGACTTTGATGGAACCAAATTCAGAATATATGCTGTTGTTTCTATGGCATACCCCCAAAACGAAATGGGCAAATCTGAATAACTCATCATTGATCTAACCATTTCCATAAGCGTCCTATTTCTTCTTTCTGCTACACCATTCTGTTGTGGCATACCAGGTGCAGACAACTGTGAAGTAATTCCTTGTTCTGATAAATAAGTAATGAATTCCCTAGAGAGGTATTCGCCACCACGGTCAGACCGTAACGACTTGATATATTTTCCATGTCGTTTCTCCGTTTCTGCCTTGAACTCTTTGAATTTCTCAAAGCATTCAGACTTACGGCGCAACAGGTAAATGTATCCATATCTTGAGTAATCATCTGTGAAAGTCACAAAATACTCAAAACCACCCCTAGCTTGGACACTCATTGGACCACACAAATCAGAATGAATTAATTCAAGTACATCATTAGTTTTATTACCCTTTATAGGAAAAGGCCTCTTAGTCATTTTACCTTCTAAACAAGATTCACAGGTTGGTAGTGCCTCCACTTTCAATGAACTCAATGGTCCATCCTTGACCAACCTAGAAATCCTATCTAAATTAATATGACCAAGCCTTAAATGCCACAAATAGGTATGACTAAATTCAATAGGACGTTTTCTTTTCAATGGAACAATGACATCAAAGTTATTAACTTCAGAATTAGGAATTTGCAGTTCAGGTGAAACTTTGAGAATAAAAAGATCATCAATCATTGAGCCAGAACATATCATTTGTTTTCTAAATTTAATAACGACAGAATCATCATAAAATTCATTAAAACAAACCGAATATCCATTCTTGCTCAAACTAGAAACTGAAATTAAATTCCTTCTAATTGAAGGTACATATAAAACATCCTTCAAAAACAATGTTCTATTATTCTCAAAATTCAAAGAAACATTTCCTATAGCTAGAACTGCAACTTCTGTGCCATCTCCCAGAAAAATGCTTACATCTCCTTTATTTAGCTGACGAGTTACCTGAAACCCCTGCAATGAATTGCAGACATGATTAGTGGCTCCAGAATCTACACACCATTGGAGTGTAGTCAACACCGCTAAACAAGTTTCAACTATCAGCATATAAAATAGAGACATACCTTGCTTCTTCTTGGCTAACCATGTTGGACATTGTGACTTCCAGTGCCCAGGTTGCTTGCAGTGAAAACACTTACCCTTAGGCTTTTTCACAGCAACACTTGCACTAGTAGATGCACCACTTGTTTTAGGCTTAGCCTTGTGAGCATTTTTCTTCTTCTTACCCTTGTTCTGGGCAGAAGAAGAACCTCGCTCAACATTAAGCACAACAGGTGCAGCTCCTTGCTTAATGATAGTCTCAGCAGCCACCAGCTCATTCAGCAACTTAGACAGAGTGAAATCCATCTTATTCATGTTATAGTTCAAACGAAACTACTGAAAACTGGCTGGCAAAGTGTTCAAGATCATTTCTATCTGTGTAGCATTGTCAACCTCAGCACCAAGAACCTCCATGTCATTCAGAAGACTCATCATCTTCAAGACATGAGTTCTAACTGGAGTTCCCTCCTCCATTTTGGAAGTAAGAATCTCCCTTAGTGCATTTTGCCTTGCTGCACTAGTTTGATCTCCAAACATCTCCTTGAGATTTTCGAGCATGTCAAAAGCTGTGTCCATCTTCTGATGCTGATGTTGCAAAACATTTGACACAGAAGCCAAAATGTAACATCGCGCCATCTCATCAGCTTTAACCCATTTCTGGTAAGCTCTGGTGACCTGCTCAGAGGCACCCTCACCGGGTTTTTCAGGACAAACTTCAGTAAACACAAACTTATACTCCTCAGCAGTAAGCAAAATGTCCAAATTCCTCTTCCAGTCAACATAGTTTGGACCCTCAAGTTTGTTTTGGGTTAAGATGTTTGCAAGGGGACTGAATGATGCCATTTCTATATCATGCATTAAACAAAAATAGCATATCAATAATAAACATGGAATAAATCAAAATTGCAAATATACAACATTGATATCACAATTCAAAAAAAAAAAAAAATACACATTCACAACATTCATGAATAGCAACCTCGATGGGAGAATTCAACCAATCACATGTTTTGCATATTATAATTAGATAAGACCCGCACATACTACTCGATGGGAGATAACATGCCTCTTAAATTAACATTAATGTGTGAGAAAATATTACATCTGATTCATGTCACTAATTAATTTACTCAGATGGAGAGTTAAATCAATACAGACAAATTAGACTAGTTCAGTAATTATATTAAAACATGACATCTTCCGATGGGGAAGAAATGCAAATAATTATAACTAGAAAGTAATAAAAAACCACTCACAAATTAATTCATATAATTAAAATAAATTAATTATAATCAAAATTGCAAAATAATATATTTTTAAGACAATTTTGCAAATAAAATTAACATTTTTGGTTGAAAATGTTAAAAATTTAGTGTTCTCGTCTATTTATGCAAAAAAAAATTAAAACATTCTGGGTTTATCTTGCAAAAACAGAAAAATTCTGGGCCATTTCGCAAATTTCAGAACTTGTTTGGACTATTTTGCATAAAACAGAAACTATTGGGCTAAAATTGCAAAAACCAGAAATAGTCTAGGCAATTTAATAAAACCAGAAACAATCAGGGTCACTTTATAATTTAAATAACTCCAGGGGGCGAAAACGGAACAACTGATACTTTCTGGGTCAAAATTTAAAAAAATAAAGTCCAGGGGTTAAAATGTAATAAATAGAAAGATTCAGGGTCAAAAAAATAAAAACTTAAAGATCATGGGTCAAAAATATAAAATTTTAAAAAAATTGAGGGACCAGACGGGAATTTTGGCAAGCAGCAGCTTCTTCTTCACGAAGAAGCCCTAGCCGCCGCTGCCCCTTTTTCCTTCAACCTCCATTAACGCCTATGCTCGAGCTTGAGTTTCGAAAAACAAAAATCAAAACAGAAACACAAAATTTTATCTTTTCTTGCCCCTCTACTGATCTTCAAAACAAAAACCAAAAAAAAAAAAAACAAAAATTTTATTTTTTTTTTCGTCTTTTCTTGCCCCTCTCCTATTCATCGAAACAAAACCCAAATATATATATATATATATATATATATATATATATATATATATATATATATATATATATATATATATATATATATATATATATATATATATATATATATATATATATATATATATATTAATGCCCATTAAAAACCACAATTTCAAAAACAAAGGTTGTATCAGGTACTACACTTTTGTGCTGCTGTCCTTCAAAAAATCTTGAAGCTCTTGTAACCATGTACCAATCAAACAATCAAAACAGATTATAGATACACGATTGAAACATGACAAAATAGCTACCATCATACAGTTTCATATGGCTCTGATACCATCATCAACACAACAACTTTATGATCCTGATGACTTGGTAAACTCTTGCTTTCTCTTTTTTTTTTTTTTTTAAACTTCTTTCTTCTTCTTCCCTTTTTCTTACTTTATGCTTTTGAACTTTACTTTGCAAATTTCTCATTGTAGTTGGACTTCAATGATGTGGTTTGTGATGATGGACCTTATCCATTGCTTTTAGACAACATGGGTTCTATACTTAGGTTAGTTTCTTACAACCTTTCTTTAATTACTTCAAAGGATCTTGATGGGAATTCTCCACTGAAATAGTCTAGCGCTGGTCATTATGAGAAAAGCCATAAGATGATCAACAAATAAAGGAAGCAAGTTGTCATGCTACTTCCGAAATGTTTGCATTTTGCGGTAATGATTTTATGATCAACTTTCGTCGTACAGTTTCAGTAATCAAAAGGAAGGGACTAAGAGCTAAAATAGGTCGAACTTCCACATAAAAAGTTCCTTCTCTTGCTAAGAAAGCTCATATAATTTTTATAGTGTAAAAAAGTTGAAGGATTTGATACACCAACTCACAAACGATTTCTTACAATTGGAATTATCTTTTTCTTCAAGAGTTTCATCAAAATTTTAGCTTAAAAAATTAGAAAGGTTAAGAGGATAACTAGCGATTCTTTGAGTCTTAAGAAAGAAGCTATTACCAATTCTTCATTTATGCAAGATGAACTTATCAAAATTGAGGAATAACTCGCAAGGCTGACTTCAAGGAAGAAATTACTTGAATCCTCCTTAGAAAGGATGAAATGTGATGTCTTGGAGAAATAAAGCATGGTTTCAAAAATCCGTGAAGAAATATCCAAAGTCGAAGTTACGCCTATTCGTAGTGCAGAACATGAGCAACCTCTTTCTATGTTGCAAAAGCTGCTTTTTAATAAGCGCAATGAGTTAGAGCAGCTTGAATAGAATCCATAGAAGCGTCTTCTTTTCTTTCTCTTTTTTTTTTTTTAGACTTTGCTTAATCATTCTTTTTTTTAATGTAATCAAATTCTTCAATTATTAATAAAATTTGATTTCATTAATTATTTATGACGCTTATCCTTTTTGCTTAATCTTGAATTTTTTTTTTTTTTTTTTTTTGCACGATTGTACTTAGCAAAATGCTAAGCTGCTTATATATCTTCTTTTGAAAGGATCAATTTATAACATAGTTCAAATAAACCTTTTTTTTAGATTTCTTTTTTCAATTGACTGAAGTATAATATTAAGCTACCTACGTACCTTCTTTTGGATGGATCAAGTCATAATATAGTTCAACTATAAGATTTTTTTTTTTTTTTTGATTAGTCATTAACAGTTTTAGGTCATGCAGTCCAAGAGTGCTATTGAGCTTTCGAGCATAGTATCTCTTCAAAAACTTATCGTTGATTGGCCCGATTCGCACTCCATCTTGATTAATTATCTTGTATGCTCCATTCGAGTAGACTTCTTGAACTACATATGGTTCGTCCCAGTTTAAGAGGAACTTATTGCCCATATGCTGTGCACGATTATTGGTCTTCTTACTACTAGAACCAGATCGCCAACTTGAAAAAAGTGGATTCACACCTTCTCATTGAAAGCTTCACACATTCAAGCTTGATAACACTCCAAACATTATTGTGCTTCAAGTCGTTTTTCATCCAATGCTTCTAACTCTTACAGGGGAAGCTGAGCATTGTCTTCGTTTGAAAGACCTTCTTGGATGGCAATTCACAATAGTGGAATTTTTTGTTCGAGAGGAAGAATAGCTTCTACACCATAATCAAGTGAATATGGAGCTGCTTGAGTTGGTGTTCTATATGTAGTTCGATATGCCTATAAGGCCTCACCTAATCTTTCATGCCAATCCCTCTCTGATCGATTGACTATCTTCTTGAGAATTATGCCCAAAGTCTTGTTGAATGCTTCTGCGAGACCTTTTGTTGGTGCATTATACATGGACGAATTATAGTGCTTAAACTTGAATTGCTCACATAATTTGTCCATGACTTTATTGTAGAACTCCTTTCTATTATCAGTTATGATGTATCAAAAAATGATAAATGATTTTTGTTCTAATAAAGCTCACTCCAGTCTCCTTTTTGATTTCTTTTTGATAAATGAGGCGGCTTCAGCCCATTTTGAGAAGTAATCATTAATAGTAAGAATGTTTAGGTGGCCACTTGAACTTTTTGGAAGTGGTCCTACAACATCCAATCCCTTAGCTTCAAAAGGTCATGATGCTACTGTTGGGTGAAGTGGTTCAGGGGGTTAATGAATTAACTTTGCATGTAATTGACACTCTTGATATCTTTCAGCGTAATGCATGCAATTTGTCACCATTGTAGGCCAATTGTACCCCATCCTTTAATCTAAAAATGAAACTTTAGTGCAGATTGATGTTCACCACAAACACTTAAATATGCACTTCTAAAGCTTTCATAGCTTCTTCCTCTCCAAGGCAGCCTAGGAGGACTCCATTAAAAGAGCGACGATAAAGTGTACCTTTGAAGTTTATAAAGCGAGAAGCTCATCATCTTATTTCAGCTTTATTCTTTGAATCATCTGGCAATTTTCCATGCTCCAGATAATTGACAAGTGATTGTCGCCAATCTTCTTTTTCAACTTCATAAATGGAGATAACATCCACCTCTTCAAGTTCGACATCCAAAATAGGTGGTACTACCCATCTCTTACATACTGGCACTTTGCTTTAACATCTAGCAGTAGAGTTGACGTCAAATTTGCTAAAGAATCAACTTGGCAATTTTCTTTTCACAATATGTGCTCGACGGAAGTACTGTCCAACTGAAAAAGAAGCTTCACACCATAGTTGAAGTAAGGCAACAATTCTGGGTTTCTTACTTCATATCAGGAGAGTACTTGATTGATAACCAACTTTGAATCTTCAATCGCCAGTTCTAAACCAAGCATCAAAGTTTCATATACTGCAATATTATTTGAGCACCTCCCGACTAAGTTGAATATGAAAGGTAAGATTTCCCCTTCTCGAATGATGAAAACAACTCCAGCTCCTACACTCATTTGACTTGATGCACCATTAAAGAACATTCTCTAAGGTTGTGGAACTTCAACAAGGAAAACTTCTTCATCAGGTAAATCTTTAAAGAACTTCCAATCATTCGGAATAGGATGGTTTGCAAGAAAATTAGTAAGAGCTTGCCCTTTTGTTGCTCTTTATAGGATGTATGTGATCGTAAAATCTTGGAGTAATAGAGCCAACTTCGCTAGTCTTCCGGACAAGACTAGTTTGGCCATCAAATATTTGATGGGATCAGCACGTGAAATCAATTGAATTGAATGAGCCTGTAAGTAATGCCTCAGTTTCTTTATAGCAAAAATTAGTGCTAAATACATTTTCTCAATTGGCGAATAGTTTAATTCAACATCACTTAGCATTTTATTGAGAAATTACAATGCATTCTCCTTTCCTTCATCATTTTCTTATGCTAATAGTACTCCCAAAGAGCATTCTTGAGAAGCAATATACAAGATGAGGGGACGTCCTTGTATCGATGCTCTAAGAACAAGTGGATTCATCAAGTATGACTTAATGCTTTTAAAAGCATTGCTACATGCTTCATCCCATTTAAAAGGGACACCCTTTTAATGAGTCGACTGAGTGGTTGGCATCGACCAGCTAGATTTGAAATAAACCTTTGAATGTATGCCAATTTCCCTTATAGACTTTTGAGCTCATGAATGTTTTGCAGATCTGGCATTTTTAGGATTGCCTAAATTTTTTACTATTCAATCTCAATACCTCAGTGCCTCACAATGAATGCTAAAAATTTTCCTAATGAGGCTACAAATGCACATTTTAAAAGATTCATCTTCAATTAGAATTTACGTAAACGTTAAAATACTTATCAAAGATCATGGATGTGGTAAGTTAATTTCTTTCACTTTACAACTAGATCATCAATATAGCATTCAATGTTTTTATGAAGCATATCATCAAAGATCTTTTGCATTGCTCGCTGATAAATAGCACCGGCGTTGTTCTATCCAAAAGGTAGAAATATGTAGCAATATATACCTTTTGGTGTTTAAAATGTTATCACTTCTGCATTCTTAGCAGCCATTGAATTTGATTGTAACCAGATTAACCATCCATAAAGGAAAGTCTTTCATAACCAGTTGTGGGATCCACCATAATTTCAATAATGAAAAGAATAAAGTCATCTTTCGGACATGCATTGTTAAAATCTTAAAAATCTACACAAATTCTTAATTTTCCATTTTTCTTTTTGACTAGAACAATGTTTGAGATCTAAGTAGGATACTTGACTTCACTTATGAAACCGGCATCAATGAATTTATTGACTTCAGCTTCTATTTGTGGAATCAATTCTAGACGAAATCGCCTTTGAGCTTGTTTCACCGGCTTTACCCCAGGTTTGATTACCAAGTTATGAAATGCTACCTTGGGATCCGATCCCGGCATCTCTTTATAGGACCATGCAAAGACATCTCGATACCCTTGAAGCAATTTAATATACTCCATTTCCTCCTCAAATGATAAATTTGCACTAAGAAAAAATTGGGCGAAGCTATTCTATTATTTCGAGATTGATTTCTTTCAGCTCATCAATTATAGCTTTATTTCCCTCTTCCAAAGCAAAAGGAGCATCCTCAGTATTTTCCTCAACAAGAGTTTAGTCTTTATCCATATCTTCAAAAGTAAAATGGCCAACCATTACTACATCAAGTTCTTCTGCCTCATGCTGGTTAGAGACCTGGCCAATTATAACCACAATATGTGGTTTTGCCTTCAATGCGAATCCCATGATTACCACCCACTCAGTTTTTTTTTTCATCCGAGAGGGGATTTTTCTGTGCAAGTCATTGCAGTCTATAGTAATAGTAGATTGCTTCTTTTTGTTCTTTCCTTTACTTGGTTTTGAAATTCCAAGTCTTTGGTGGATGGAGGTTCTACTTTTCTTAGTGTCCGCACTTTCTAGAGTTCCAATTCGATCAAAGACCGAAATGCGATTTGAAGGAGCTCTTAATCGATTGAAAACAGAAGATCTTGAAACCTTGCTTTTTGTCTCCTCAATTTCTTTAACAGAAATATGATGATTTTCAAGCGTAAAGGAGATGAGCTTGATACCCTAGGCCAACTTTAGACCCGCGATCAACAGTATTCTTCTCCTTCCATACTTCGCGAATCCTAGCTGGTGATTGTTCACTATCACCATTCTTGAAATCTTTTGTCAATTTGGCCATACCAGTAGAATCATACCCAGCATTAGCTAATAATTTGTAAGCATTAGAGTCAAATCCACTTGTTCTTTTGGTTGGCAATGCTCCAAGCTCAACTATCACACTCTTGGAAGGCCTTGTAAAACCTTTCAATAGTGACTTGAAAGCTTTAGGGGAAATAAGACTGGTGACTAGTAGAGCCAAATCTTTCAAGCCTTATATGATATCTTCTTGAGCTGAGGAAGAAGATTGATTAAATTTGCCTTTGGTGACATGTGCAAAATGAAGCTTTACTTTTTTTAGCAATTGTTTGAATTGTCTTTGCTAAAAGCATCATGCTCGCTTTCTTCTATTAAGGAAGACTCCCCTTCTTCAATCTTATTTATAGGAGCCCTTACCTCTTCATCCACAAGAGCCGGTTGAATTTCCTCAATTGAAAATTCTTCAAACAGAACTTTGCATTAGCAAAGTATTATTCAGCTTCAATGATCAGTTTTGAGTCAGTTATGATTGTTCTTACTTTTTCATCCTTTGAGTACTTGAAACATTGATGGTCAGTCGAAGGTAACATCTTATTTCCATGAATCCAAGGACGCCATAACAATATATTGTAAGATATCCTTGCATCAATCACATGAAGAAGAACACTTAACTCCATCTTATCAATATGCAGTTGAAGCTAAATTCTACCAACAGCTATTTGCCCATTCTAATTAAAGCCATGTATCATCAATCTACTTTTTCTTCAGTTCATCCATTGGAATACTAAGCTTTTTAAATGTCTTAAGAGGTATAATGTTGACGGCTGAACTTGGATCAAGCAAGATTCGGTTAACCTTTCTTTAAAACCTGTAACAAATAAGGGAAAATTATGGGGCTTATCACCAAGGACCCATCTTCATCCGTAAAGTTCATCTTTTCAACAACCGCCTAGTAGGCCTTTGCTTCTTGAGTCTCCTCATTGCTATCTTGTTTTATCTCTCCTTCAACATGACAGCATGGAAAAGACAATTTAGCATCTATTAACTCCTTTGGCATGTATTCTGCCAAAGTAATTGATTACCTAGGCTTTTATTTTATGCAATCTTCTACCCACGGTTCGAAGATTTTTTCTCGAATTTGAGACTTTGGTTGAATCTTTAAGGAAGTCAGTTGTGTTGATTTGACAAATTCTTCAACACCTTACTCCTCTTTGGAATTGCCTTTGATGGAAGTGGGTTCCTCCTTTTATTTCTTTTGCGAGTAACCAAACTCTATCCTTCTTCTTCGAACTGATTCTCAATAGGCTCATTGCCCCCAACGGTGCTCTCATCTCCTTGTAGCAAACTGGACTCATTTGGAAAAGAAGCTTGGTTAGGAACAAACACCTCAACTTGAACCGGGTCCAAAGAGCCTTATTGTTTCCTTTCTTATGGAGATCGACGATTCATCAACCACTATTATTGTCAAATTGGTAGTTGCTTCCTCCTTATCGAAAGTGATGACACCATTCTTCTATAACTCCATGATTTTGTCTTTCAAGACAAAGCACTTCCCAATTGGATGGCTAATTAGCCTATGATACTTGCAGTAATTTGGATTGTCCACTCGATTTTCTTCCTTCGGGTGCTTCATCTTTGGCAATTGGATGGGTTTAGCTTTAAAGAGTTCATCCAACATACTTGAAACATTAGAATCGAAAAAAGGGTAGCTCTTTTCTTGCCTCTCCTTTAAAATGCCATTTTTCCTCTCTATTGGCTGAAAAGGAGTGGCCTTCACATGCAGCTTCTTCTCAGTCCTAGGTTGTAACTTGATTGGCACCGTTGTTACAGCCATATTTCTAACTTGATGAGTGTTTTAGTGAGCTTCTGCACTTCTAGCTTATCTTTCCCCTTTTTGGGCTCCTGAACTAGGATATTTTGATTCCCATGATCGAAAATACTGGGCTCCATGTCATGAGCCCAAGCAACCAATTCTTCAAAAGAATGAGGCTTGATCCCTTCCAAGATGTAGCACAAGCCCCAATACATGCCCTTGATGCGCATTCAATTGCTGAGGATTCTAACAATCGATCCTGGCAATTCAAACTAAGACTTCTCCATCTTTCGATGTACTCAATAACAGATTCCTCCTTCTATTAACGAGTAGCAGGGAGTTAAATCATACCAACTACATGTTTGGTTTGTAACGCCCTAATTTTTCTGTGTCTAAAATAATAGTTTTACTAGTCTGTGAATAGTACCACAGGTCCGGGAGTTAGTATTATTTTGGTCCAGAAAAATTACTATCTATGTTTCATATTTTATTTAATATTTTTGGAGTATGCATACATAATTTTTATGGGTAGAAAATAAATAATGAATATTTTTGGAGACCTACAGCAAAACTGCACGAGTTTTCCTTTAAAAACCGAGCTCGCCAAACATGTGAATACAAAACACTCCCAATTTTAAACTCTAAACCCCCAGCAAACTCCAGTAATCACCATAGCAACACAACAACACTTCTCTACCTTCATAACTATAGAAACCCTTAATAGCATTTTAATGATCATCAATTAAATGCATTCATTATATATATATATCAAGTCCTTATGTTCTTAATCATACCAACTATCTTAAACATATTTTATATCCAAACATTAAATAAAATCTCATGCTTATCTCCAAATATATACACCAAACTAATTTATTATTACATGCTTAAGTTATAATTCAAATAACATAATATCCGAAAATGTAATAATTATACATGCCATGATTCTTAAGTACATCAAACTAATTCTACCACTACTAAAATAGTCGCTTCTGGTCTGAAGCTACTCTTCTGATCTTCAAGTAGCAACCACGGACTTCAACCTGCGCGTGATAAAAATCAACGCGCTCAGTATAAAACTCAGTGGTGCTCATAAATGACAAACTTACCAATGTTGCACTGGCAACACACTTAAAATATAAATTTTCAGCAAAAGAACATACATTTACATTTATAGCAAAAGACATAGCAAATAAACTTATAATTAATAACATAAATAATTTAATTCTTCCAAATCACAAATTCATTATTTGGACATTTAGTATACCAATTCACATACTATTTATTTTAAAACCATGTATCGAAATATCATGCCTTGAAAATTAATTTGAGAACATAATCATTTATTTCCAAACTAAGGTTTACTGAAATAATATAATCTTATTCATTTAAGTGCATTAAAAATATTTTCCAAGGGCTCGCATACACTTAGGAGAAAGAGAAGCAGATAGGTTTTCATAACTTATTCATAATGGCCTTAGGTCGCCAACCTTTTCATAACATATAGAGCGCGTCCGCCCTGACATAAGACACCCACGTGCCTAGCATATGATCATAGCTTCGTATCATAATGGCATCAAATGCCGAGCATGCTCATCATACATAATAAAATCAAATCTCGCATCAAATTCACATCAAGTATATTAGAGCCCAAAATCCTTGTTTTAATTCTTAATTCATAATACTTCTCATAAAACTTGTCTTATTCTTTAGTCTTCTTAAATTCATAATGTAAGCTTACTTTAGAACATAAGCAACTCATGAAAATTAACATAGAAAATTTCTTATCATATGAAATCATACATGTAAGCTTACTTTTGAACTTAAGTGACTCATGAAAACTTCATACTTAAACATAATTACTCAACATAGGAAATTTCTTATAAATTCCTTTTCTTTTAAAACATTCTTGAAGTCATAATGAAATTTATCATAAGAAACTTCTTATCATATAAAATCATACTTTCCTTATTCAAAATTCAAAGCACATACATCTTAAATACCTATTTTTTTTTTAAAACTCTAAACATATGAAAGTTATCAAAATAATCATACTTATGTCATAGATATATAGATAGCATACCATAAAAAAAAATAATAATTAAGTAAGCCTTACCACCCTAGAGTGGTTTGGCCTCTTAATGAAAACCAAGGGGAGGAATTTCCTTCTCCAACCAAGCATACTAACATAACTCTTATGCACCAAGGTATCCATTTCTATCCTCATCATGCATTATCTAAACTAATTCCACACTTTATCCCAAAATTTCCAACAATTTTTCCCATTTATGTCCATTTAAACATATCCACAATCACACTTTTCAAACTTATATCTTATTTTTGTCAAATAAATCCTCAAACATACAAATAATCAAGAGAACCTCATCACACATGATTCATACATACATTGATCCAAATAAACCCATGATTCAAGGCATAGGAAATTTCCAGCATTAATATAACCTTGACCTTTGCAGGGTTTTTAAGACATAACTTGAGTTATAGGTCTCCAAATGGAACGAAATCAGATTCATTAGAAAGCTAAGACAAAATGATACAAATGTTATGAAGGGATAACAGCCCAGATCAATCTACAAGGTAGCAAACAAAAGCTAGGAACACAGACCAACAGTCCAGACCTGATTCAGCAGAACCAAGTCCAATGTTTATTGAATTACTCCTTAAACAAACACTCAAATTAATTCAATCCAAAACCAGAGAAGTCTCCAGACATAGGGAAACAACTCTCATGAAGAACTCAGAACATAATCTTGCCATTATAGTGGTCAAAATGGGCAATCAATTCAGTGATGCATGTGGCCCGTCATAACACAGTCAGTTTGGGTGTTTCAGCCATAAGTTGAGCTATATATCTCCAAATTGGACACAAGAGGATGGGTTGGAAAGATAAGAGAGAGACCTACAACTTTTATGAAGGACTCAGACACAAATAGAAACTATAAAGGATCGAAAAATGGTCCTTAATCTCACTCAATAACCCGTTTTTCCCAAATTCAGCTTACTTTAACCATGAAAGGAACATGAACAACAAAGATACAAGGTAGAAATGTCTACCACAACATAAATACTCATCACATATCACCCAAGAGCATGTAATTGCAACCAAAATTCAACAAATCAATCATTTCATACAAAATCCCAAAATATCCACATAAGAGCATAAAGGCACAAAATCAAAAATTTGAGTAAGGTAAGTGTATTTATGAACACTAACCTTAAAAATAAGCTTTAGCAAGCTTAAATTAAAACTTTCTAAGCTCTCACTTTGCCTTTACTCCATGGTAGAGGTTTCTCCAACCTTTGGCTCAAGTAGAGAATCTCCAAATTTCTTGAAATAATTCACCAAAAATCACTTCCCAAGCTTTAATCTCTAGGATTAATAACTTAAATCAAGTTGGTTGGGGTGAATTTGATGTGTTTAGTAAGGAAGAATTGAAGAAAATGAAGAAGAAGAAGAAGACGAAGAAGAAGGAGGAGGAGGAGGAGACGTGTAAGGGAAAAGAAAAAGAAAGAAAAATGGTTGCACAATAATTGATGGTTGACTTATATAAAGCAACAAGGGTATTTTAGTCTTTTCCCCTAATTGGATGGCTAGGATTAAGTCAAGTAATCTCATCTAATGGCTACAAATAATCTCCAAGTAAATTCCTTCAAAATATTATTTATCTCCATAAAATTCTCAAATTTAATCCTTAAAAATAGTTTCTCAAATTTCCTTACTTAATATAACACCATAATTCACTATTCACTAATTTTCTAAATTCTCTAAAAATATTCATTACTTATTTTCTACCCATAAAAATCATGTATGCATACTCCAAAAATATTAAATAAAATATGAAACATAGATAGTAATTTTTCTGGACCAAAATAATACTGACTCCCGGACCGGTGGTACTATTCACACATCGGTAAAATTATTATTTTAGACACAGAAAAATTAGGGCGTTACAGTTCTACCCTCCTTAAAGAATTTCGTCCTCGAAATTCACCTGAATTAAATAATTTAATCTCATAATATTTTCCGACTCAATTTAATTCTTCCTTAATCGGCTTGTGTTCTATACGTGATTCTCCCAAATGAACATCCATAATAGCAAATTTAACCATTCAATATTTAAAAATTTTTTTTTATCTCATAATTATAATGTAAACTTATTGTGCATACAAACCGATTAGATCCTTAATATCCTCTTTAATTCCCTTACAAGAAAAATCCATATACGTCTCTTATTCTATCTAGCACTCAATCCAATGACCTATAAAACTCACATACCAAACATATCATCATATAAGATACATATCAAGGCATATACAATTTATAAAGTTCAAGTTCATGGAGTATCATACACTTAAATTCAATAACAAAGGTTTATACACATACATATAGTAAGCTGATATTAATTTCATGTAAATATCACATTCAAAGATTTGCATAATGTAAATTCTCATAAAGCATGATGAGATTATATGAACATATCCTGAGATCATATAGCTTATTCTCATATCAGTGTTAATAACTTAATTCCAACATGATACTTAATCTCAAACACTTTCATACATATATACAGATATTCAAACATGCATACTTGCAAGTTCCACTCACGAGAAAATTAAACCTAAGGCTCAAATCGCAATACATAAAAGTAGTCATACACAATCACAAAGTTATGCAAATCATGCAATGTGTCATATAGACTATCCCAACTTGACCATTTATCCATGATTTGGTAGTTCCATCCAATTAGAATTCACTAAGTCATAGCAATTGCACTTTTTGTTTTAATCATAGCTATCTCACATAAATCCATAACTCTTTTATGACTCGTAAATACTTCTATTAACTATTAACCAATCTTTTCTATCATAACAATGATCACTTATAAACTCTTGCTCATTTTGGCTTAGAATTTATTCTCATATAAACATAGTGAGATCAACACGAACCACAATTTTTTTCCATATTCATGAAATCTCAAAGTATAGAAATTCTTGTCTTGTATATACTCTGATGCATCATTACTTCTATTTCCATCAAACCTTAATAACCATGATTCCGAATTTGTCAAAAACTCTAAATAATGACATAACTAGATCCATTCTTACTTATCTAATTTATTGATATAACATCAATTCAATAGTTGGACAACTATCTCTACATGTCCGATGTCATTCATCAATTCACTTAACCATCATGGTCCAATATTTATATAACATAATTATATTAATTTCTTTACAGGAGTCATTTACTTTTTCCTCGGATCATAGAATCTCTCATTATACAAAAATCCTTATTTATAACTTACATAACATCTAGAGTTCAACAAATACTTTAAACATCAAAAGACTAAATCTCGTTGAATTTAATTCAGACTTATACCATATTAAACCATAAGGTGCCACAATTCATACAAGATCCACTACTAGACACATTAAGATTAAAGCAATTTATTTCTGACTAATAATCACAATTTATAAATTGAAAAAAATTACTCGCTAAACTTGTCAATACTTAATCACTTCTAATTCATAATCTGATTTTATGATTTATATGTTATGTTAGGACGGTGTCTCTGGCACCGAATGTGGCATCCGCCGTCGGGTCTCTTGGGGCTGGGCGGCGGGTGGTACATGGTTTGTAGAAGTTATTGAGGAATTTTCGCTTGAGTTGTTCCCAGCTATCAATAGAAACAGGCTTGAGATCCGTGTACCAATCAAAGGAATTTACTTTCAAGGACAAAATGACTTGTTTAATGAGAAGATCGTCATTCGTGCCAACATTATTGCAAGTTTCCATAAAGTGGGCTACATACTGTCTTGGATTCTCATTTCCATCACATTGTTGAAACTTGGGAGGTTGCTAATTTGATGGCATCTTCATCATGTTGATCCTCAAAGTGTATGGCTTTGAGTAGTTATAAGAAGGCTGCATCATAGTCTCCAACTGATCTTTCAAAGTTTCTTTAATCAACTCCTTCAGTTGAATAGTTGAGATCGAGCTATCAACAGTAAGTTTGACACCTTTTCTGGGTTCTCCTTTGATGGCATCTCTTTTGATGGTGTAAACCCTTTTGACGCAGACTCACCCTTGTCAAACATCTGACTTTTCCCCATCAAACCTTCTAACCTGTTCATGAGGTAGGCAATTTGGCTATCTTTCTCCTGAAGAGCATGATTGAGAGCTTCCAATTGCAACTTCAAAGCATATAGTTGCTCTTCTGTTGATTTAGTTCCAATCATCATAACAGATATGACATCAAAAGAGTTTATCATTGAAGCAATTGACTTGTAACTCCCTAGATGCAATGAAAGTCTTATACCCCAAATGTTATGTAAATTAATTAAATAAGTAATAAAGAAATATTTTATAAAATATGTGACCTATTTAGATCATAGAGTATTAAAATGTAAGGAAGTGAAATCTATAAAGTATTAAAGAGATTTAAATGGAAAATTCCAAAACATCTAAGGTATTATAACACAAATGCAGAAAAATCCCCTAAGGAAATTAAATTGAAATGCACCATAATTCTATAAAAATGAAATATAATCTTAATCTAATTAAGTGAACTAAAAACTATAAATTAAATTATACAAAAAGAAGAAGAAGAAGAAGCTTATGTAATAAAAATGTGAAATGACCTAAAAGGGCACCTAGACTACTACTTAACCAAAGTGACTAAAGGGGATAAAAGGGACATTTCACCTATACAAGTGGCAACCCCTCTTTTCTACAACAAAGCAAGTGACTCATCTCCAACCTAAGGGAAAGAAGGACAAGAGTATGAATGACTCACATCTTTAGTTAAGAGAAAGGAGGCAAGTGTATAGGTCAGTCATCTCCTTAACAAAAAGAAAAGAGGACAAGAGTGTATTAGGAGACAACACCCACCTCTTCACCTCTTTATTTCCAACGTAGGCTTCTCCATTCTCCTTCTTCTTTCTATCATTCTAACATTTGCTAGAGGTCATTCACCATAAAATACCAAGTTACAATAACATTATCAAAGGAAAAGTGAAGCTAACAAAGAAACAAGAGAAAAGAAAACAAAAGAAATTGAAAGAAAGGTATGGAATTCAAATTATGCCTTTGATTTTCATATTTCCTAAGCTTAAATCCTTAATTTGATGAATCAAAACTCAAAGTCATCTTTTAAAAATATTAATTGATCAATAAGGAGGCTAGAAATTGGTTTGGATTGAAAGGAATTGATCATTTAAAAGCTAGAAACTACAATTTCCAAAACTATCTCAATGAAGCTGCTTCAATTCATCCACTATATTTTGTTAAGTTAAATATGTAAACGAGCTTCAAAATTAAGAAAATTTTACAGAGAACTAGGCTGGGATGTTGACAAGGTTATGGTAAAAGTGCAAGTCCAGAAGATGAAATGAAAAGAATTTATGGCTCAGTGAACATAGACTACTTAGTGTGACAGTCTAAACATATTTCACTACTGTGATTAGGCTGTTTGACAATGCAAATAAACTTCAAAAAATTATAAAATTTTACAGAGATGTAGCCTAAGATGTTAAGAAGGTTTTTGTAAAAAGGCAAGTCCAAATGATGAGGAAAAATGGAGACATTAATAAAATAATGCAGACTACTCAGAATGTGAAAGCTGAAAATTCTAGTTCTATAATTGGATTATTGAATAGGTAAATAAACTCTAAAATTCATGAATTTTAATATGAGAGTGCCCTAAGATTTTGGGAACATTGTGTAAAAATTTCATAGCAAAAGGAGTTTTAGAAATGAAAATATAGTCAAGTGAATGCAAGTGACTCATATACTAAAAATTCTATGTTTCACTAAGCTTGCACTAAATTAAGAAAACTTAAATATAAATAATTTAACGATGAACATAAGTATAAAATGAATGAACGTTAAGCTCAATATGTGTATTTTCTGACTCTAAAATTTCAAATGCATATTTAATGAATAAGAATATTAAAGAACTTTGTATGTCTATAAAGAGTTAAAAACAAAACTAAGTGTGCTATATATGTGTGAATGTGAATATAGATCGAGGATTACCACAAAACCATTTCGAAATTATAAGTGATGGAGAGGAACCAAATTCTCGCTTCAAGGTGAGTTATAGTGTCTAACCCTTCCTTGTTGCATTGGAACTTTTGATCAAATGCATACCATTATTGTTATTTGAAACCATTTATTAATTGTGATAATGAGATTGTGAATTGTGAAACCTATTTGGCCTCTAGCCTATTTGATTGTACCGCGCCATTTATTTAGCCAATATGAAAGAATCCCAACTTGATGGGGGTTATACCATCAAGCTATGTGCACATAAATATTTGTGATTAAAGGGAGAAGTTACCACCCTAAAGTGTGTAATATGTGATAGCACTGGAATGTACACAGTGATATATTTTCTTCAATGCTATCTATGTGATTATCTGTCATATTGTTGATATTGCCTTTGTGATAGTGATTCGATTACTATGAATCCTTTATATGGACTTGTTTCTGTTGACGATCTATAATGGTACTAACATCCTATGTTATTATGAATGTTGAACCTTGAGATACTTTTCAATGTACATGATACCGATATGACACTATAATTTCACTGAGTTAACGACTCACTCAAGCATCTGTGGTTTCAGGTAGAGGTGATCCAGGTTCGTCAGCTTCTTGATTTCCTTTTTCCAACAAGAAGCCTGTGAATAATGTAAATAGTTATTAGATATTCTAAGTTGTTGATAAGCTATATGAACTGTAGTTGCTCTGTAGTGTCTTTGTGAATGATATTAGTATTGTTTGTATGTAAGCAATCATGTAAACAGTATTTTGAGAGTGTGATATATGATTATACAAAGTGTGTGAAAGATTGTAATCAATAATCCTAGGAACTAAATGAAAGTAAATAAATTGATTGTAGCCCACCTAAGTAATTAATCAAGATAAGTAATGTGTGTAATTGGATTAGTTCAGTTATGGGTTATACAAGGTGCCGGTGGCCTTACGCCTATCTAGACCTTAGGACAGTCGCACCATCAATTTTGGGGTGTGACATGACCGCTTTTGGAAAGCGCTTTTTTCAGCAGACTCAACTGAAATTGGCAAAGTAATAACAATTTGTTGAGGCAAAGGAGTCATCTTCACATAAATTTCAGCGATGGATTTTGTCTTGATATTTACATCAAGACTCGAGTTAGTAATAGATCTGACATTGAGAGAATTTGAAGCGCTAGTTTGTGCGGCCTTTGAGGTGACAGTGATCTTCTTTGGTGCCATTGAATCCTTTGCTTGATTTGTCGAAACTTCGAGATTTACAAAGTAAAGAGATGAGAGGTAGAGATCGTCCCACTAGGCGTGGTAGAGATCGTCCCACTAGGCGTGCTAGAAATCTATATGCGTAAAATTTATTCCTGAAAATTAAGAAACAAAATACAAAAATATAAATCGTATTTATGATAAATAAGTGGATACAATCTCTAGTGTGAAATCTCCTATTACAAATGAGATTATCCTCTGATTCTTCTCTTTGTTGTTGTGAACAAGATTGAAGGGTCGAAACGACTTGATCTTAAATACGATTCAATTGTTGAAAAGACTTAAAGTTGAATTGATATAGAACAAGCTCTGAAAAATTCAAGGGTCAAAGAGACTTGATCTTGAATACAGTTCAACGGTCAAAAAGACTTGATATTGAATTTGATGTAGAAAGAACTTTGGGCACAATTTAAGAGTCAAATAGACTTGATCTTGAATTGAAGTTGAAAGAACTTTAGTTCTTTAGACTTGGAAGAGACTTTTTATAGTCTTGAGTTTGACAGAGCTTCAAGGCTTCTTTTCTGTCTTTCTCTCCATATGCGTTTGTGTATCCCAATATGTGAAGAGAGACATCCTATTTATAGGGATTTGAGGAAGTCTCCTGGCCAAGTATGTAACTTGATTGGTCCATTTGGCAAGCTCTCATTGACTGTTGCTACATCACTTAGCTTATGTAAACGTCTGGCTTATTCGTCAAATATTTAATTTAATTGGTCCGCTTAGCGAATTTTTATTGGACTTTACTATATTATTTATTTATGCAGTAACAATATTTATTCAATAATTTTATTTTAATAACCATTTAATATTTTGATTGATTATCAAAATAAATTATTTAAAATTAACCAATAATTTAATTGACTAATTAAATAATTAAGTTAATAATTAAATTAACTTAAATAAATTTTAGGTGTCTACAATATGATAAGTCCATTTTTATATTATTTTTAATATAAATTTTATTAGTATTTTTAATATTTTAATTACTTTAATTAGTTTTTATTTAGTTTTATTTATATTTTTTATTTAATTCTTAATTTTTATTTCCTTTTATTTTTTATCTCAGTTTGGAAGGTTTTTATAGGGTTTTAAGAAAATTGCCAATTATCAAATAAGGATGAATGTGGACCATAAAGCTACTACTTAATTCGAGTTTCATCCTAATTGATCAACTTAAACTCCTAATTTGAAAGAAGAACAATACATAATTGTTTCCTATTGTAATTTTATTTCTTCCTCAATAAGTTAAGTGGTTTTTCTGATTAGACTCAAAAAATCTTAAGAAGTCTATATAGGAAGAAATCTCTACACCAATTGGGGATTATTCAATATAATTGCAGTTGTTGTTACGATGAAACATAATGAAACGACAAAAGAATAGTAAAAGACAAAGGAATAATAAAAGACAATAAACGGTAAGGGAGTAAAAGACAATGAAACGGTAACCAATGGATACAACCTTTTCAATTCAACTTTTAAGGTCAACTCAGAATTCTAAAATTATAAGAGTGCTAAGTAAAATTATATATTTTTATAGATAGATGAGTACGGTACTTGGCAGCTTAGTAGTTAGTCTTCATGTGTTTCTTTTATTCAATTGATTTATAATTTCTTGTTTTTTCTTAATGCCCAGTCCTGTCTTCTTTACGCCAAGTCCCCATAGAAAATCAATGACATGATGATGGAATAATAAATTCATCAATGGTAAAAATTAAAGGGTAAAGAGTTTAGTTGTTTAGCATAGTCTTACCGAGAGATATTTTCCAATTTGACAATGATAATAATAATAATGAGAGTATATTGGTAGAATAAAATATGTATAAAATTGTCTCTGAATTTTAAGATTTTAGCCTTAATTTTGATAATTTAAAGTTTGACTTACTATGCTTTGATGTTGCAACTTTTATTACAAATTGTCACGAGGCTAGAGCCTCGTAGCTTTAACACTCGTGTGACGCCTAGACTTAACTCATAATCTAGACCAGTCATGCATACTTCGAGGGTCTTAGCATCGTATTTGACTATAGAGACTCATCTTGCCACATATATAAGGGTTTAGCACATACGTGCATGAACTCAAGGACTTTAGGCCCCCGGATAGCATAAAGCTGCCTATAACGAAACATTCACCTACGGGAGATGCGCGCTATAAGCTTTTGTCCTACAATGTCTGTAGAGCTCCTTCCCTATGGAGACATCACCTCCTCTTGATAGAGCATGATACCTGCATCCTAACTCACTAGGGTTTGGCCCCACATACCGGTCCTGGGACGATGGAGAGCATTACGCCGAGTCTTCCCTAACATGTCCTTCAACCATATTCTCATCTCTATAACCTTAGCTTATCCTTAGGATTACCGTGGTTCGACTCCACGGGTATGGGAGCTGGACTCGCCTCCATGCATGTATAATAAATATTACAAATCCAGGTATTGCATAAAGATATATTACTATATTTCAGTCATCACTCCCTCATATCTCTCTCATATGATCAAATTAGTCCACGTCAATTCATACACAACCTTTCCATAGCGTAATAAGCACTTTCAGGGGCATACGATGGTTCTCTAAAAATTGTTACTAAAAATTGCATATATAAACTCTAAAGTGCATTGTTATTATTAAAACTTACAACTTTAAGAGTATAATTCGCCTCTCAAAAACTTTGAGTGCCACAAGAGTAAATCCTTCAAGATAATCTTATGCATTAAGCTAAAGAAAATAATCCATTAACTATTTTATTTTTTATGAAAATAATTCACCTATTTTATGGAATAGTTAGTAGAACTCATGTCATATTTTTTATTTTATAATGAAAATTCCTAAATATATATTAGAATTCTAATATTCTTATTTTATAAGAATTCCTAATATAATTCTTATTTAAGAACTTTTATTATAAATCAAAAAATAACTTTATATTCTATCTCATTTTTTCCCTATCTCTACTTATTTATATAGTACTAAATTTTTTTAATATGCATTGCACGTTATTTATAATTGTAATATAAATATTATAAACATTTAAAATATTTTGGTATTTATATGAGAACTCGAATTTGAGACGTACCAGAGCATACCAAATTGCGAGTATCCATATAGATATTATCTAGTAGTAATCTCAAAAGACAAATAAACTAATCATCTGTTATCAAGCCAAATAGGGGATTTGGGGTGCGTAAATTCATTTGCTATACTTGTTAGACATATAGGACATTGCATGAGTTACACATGTTTCGTTCATTTGCCACGTGAGCTCCTGAGCTCAAGTAGTCTACAATAATTTACAAGAATTACAAATAAATCAAAAAATAATACTATTTGTTACAATCAAAGGCTGAATGGATTTTACATAATTACCCTATGATCCTAATCCTAAAAATTGCAAGAGCGCAAATTTTTTAGCTGCAGCAATAAAGTGGTCAGTAGCGGTAGACGGGCCATTTTCTTTAATTATTGCCACGCTCCGTTTCCTTTATTAATTAAGGCTGCGTGATTCCAACTCTGAAGTTTGAGAGTACCGATAAAAGGAAGTTTCAAAAAAGAACTTAGTAGTTAAATTTGGTAAAGTTTAAGGGCCTCCATGATGCTTTTATCCCCCAAATTACAACTAAATATAGGTGCAATCCATGATTCTTAATAGTGTGTCGGAGTAGGGATGGAAGTGAATCGGATATTTTAAGATAATGCGTGATTCTTAGGGCAATCCATGATTCTTGATAGTGTGATATGAGTAGGGATGGAAGTGAAACGGATATTTTAAAATATTTATTCCACTTTCATCTGTTTAATAAAAGTATGAATACTTATAAATGGATTTTAGAGTGATATAGATAATAAAATTACTAGCTACAACGAATACGGATAGGGTAAAGATATTAGACTCTAGATACCCACTACCCATTAACCACTATAATAAACAGTTCTGGTCATGAGTATCCGCGGATACTCTACCCATTTATTAATAAAAAAATGCATTTTAAATAAATTCCGGTTTAAATAGTTTAAAATATACAGATATCCTATCGTTTATGAGATACTTTGAATGGATTTGAAATGGATAATGATAATGAAATTTTAAACAGATTTGCATACGAATATTTAAATAGATATTTAAATAGATGTAGATCAGATACGAATAGTAAAATTTTAAACGAAAAAGATTATAAATAGTTCAAAATTCTCTATACCGTGCTGCTTCCATCCCAATACATGACTATACCAAATCAAGCTCAAGCTCCTTTGATAAGAGAATTGTATCTAAACATCAAACAAGTACATTAAGATACTATTTATTTCACCTTAAAGATAGCGTATCAAAAAGACAACTTATTCATTCAAACAATAAGAAATAAATTTATCTTTCTGAAAATGAAAATGATTGTTTTAAAATTGATCCAATAAACTATGTATTTTATTAGATAAAAATGTAAAATTGTCCCTATAACAATAAAGTAACAATATATACCACTTATTAATCATTTAACAATAAAATCTCAATACCATTTTAATCCTTCAGCTCATAAGATGAAAGATTCAAATTTAGCATTCAACCTAAGCAAACCATCCCTAAGTCATGGATCTGAATTGAACTTGAACACCTTACTATTAGAACAAAAAACTTAAATATAGGCCTCTAAACTTTAAATGCCGGATGGTTTAAAAAATAAATAAATAAATAAAAGAAAGAACTTGTCTTCTCCTTTTCGTGACACATCAGCTTACTTAAGAAAAGAGTAGAAAGGAAAACTCCATAACTAATTGATTCCCATGAAAATGATCTAATCAATTCTCATTTTCTATTTTGTCCTACAAGCTGCAAAATAGCAAAAGCTTCTACAACTATGCAAGAAGAAACACTGAGCATCACCAAAATAAATTATTAAACTTCAGATACGAAATAGCACTTGATTTTATAGTAATACAGGACACAGAAAGGACTTCTTTTTTTCCAGCTCATCATGTTGCTTTCATTCCTAGTGCTTATATTGTACCATGTACAACTAGGAGCTACAAACTCAAGTTTGATGTCTGGTTTATACCATAACTCTATAATCCAAAAGAGTAACAAAAAGCATGCTTCATGAATATGAAGACATTAGAAAGGTCTTAGCTGCATTTGATTTCCATATATGAATTTGCGTTCATCTGATCTTCGAGTTGCTCTTGTCATTATGCTCACTTTGTTATTGTTGCTCTGGTAGCAATCTGAAC
The DNA here is from genome assembly GCF_041381405.1 of Jatropha curcas. Taxonomy (NCBI): domain Eukaryota; kingdom Viridiplantae; phylum Streptophyta; class Magnoliopsida; order Malpighiales; family Euphorbiaceae; genus Jatropha; species Jatropha curcas. Next base: position 22,587,448 of record NC_143152.1, on the reverse strand, counting down.
TCTTAGACATTTTCTTGCAAGAGGAGTTGAAACTAAGTTCATTGTACCTTTGTATGTTTTTCCTGCATAAGCTTTCATCTTCTGGAGAATCATACCCCATCGCCTCAAATTCCTGCGAGATTTCAGAAGATTGTTATCTATTTATTTTCCTGATCATAAATTACGGTCATGGTTGCAGTAGAGTGCAAGCATCTTGAACTTATTTAGAAAAATTCCAGTATCAATCAGGTCACTACCCTACGGCCAATTCCAAAAACCTGTAAGAGGCACTGTATAGTGTAAGAACTTGAAGGAAGATCATGCGCTAACCTTGGACTTTGACTTGGCATAGTAAGGTGTTAAACATGGATTCAAATCTTTGAGGAACATGTCATCTGGACTGCCCGGGCTTGCAGCATCGCAGGAGCTGAATTCCTGAAAAGGGTTAAAAATATATATATATTATTAAAGCAGAAAGTTACAAGGAGAGAAATTGAACTGCAAGTGCTTTTTAAAATTTGACAATGTAAAGGAAATCATGCTATTTTTTTCTAGGCACATTAAACCTTTTTTGGAAACTAAATTTTGCAAAGCTTTAATGTAATTAATTTTGCCAATTCTTATGTTTGGAAAGGATGTAATTCATATACTTTAATTCTTTCCACGTGAAAAAGAAATTATTCTGAAGCAAAATAGAAATTAGACCATTTGAGTTTATTTTGCAAGAATTCAATTTATTAGACTCAATGCAAAAGTCATATTATACAAATAATTTATACTCTAGCCTAGCCCCCTACACTTCTAGTATTGTTTTTTTTTTTTTTAGGAAAAGGCAATTGAAGGAAAAAACATACATTGAATCATTATAGAGTTAAACCCTGCTCTGAATTATTTTTACACAAGTATTTAATTCAATTCATTGATAGAACTAATACTCAAAAGAAAAAAATTCATTGATAGAATTGAATTCTTCCAAATGATTTTTTCTAATTAATTGCTTCTATCAAGAGGAAAGTTAATAGATTCTTAAGCAGGTTATATGTTAGTATAACTCAGGTTATATGAGTCTCTAATTTCTTTCAACAACAGCAGCTTATCTCAACCAAATATGACTATCAACTACTATAGTTCCAATGATGCAATATCCCAAAGCATACTTACTAAAGAATTAGCAGTTTCTTCATGATCATATGTTGGCGTTCTTGGTGAGGAGCTGCCCTGATTTTGGAAATATGCTCCGGTATATTTGTCAGCCTTTACCTGCTTAGAGCAAAATATATGTTCTACAATTATACACCAATCCCAACTTGCAGAATTTAATCTAAACGTTCCAGGCAAGACACATAACGAAAAGAACGACCAATAGCAGCATTTATTTGACAGGGTATGCCGCCTCCAGCATATAACGAGTGATACAATTATTAACAAAATAAGTAACATTGCTTTTAGTCATCCTCTTGGGAAGAAATTTGAGAAAAGCATAAAATTCCAAGGGAAAGATTCACATAAATGCTTATCGAAGGCTAGGTCCATAATTAGCACCTTGTACAGTAATCTCTCAGAGTCAAGAACCTTAATACTCATTCATGTAAATTAAATTTGAAATATTATCTTGATGACTATTTTTGAATGCTTGAATGAATGTAACCGTACATGTATAAGTTCTATGTTCTATTAAAGCAATTATTGAGATTATTTTCAATGTCACAAAATCATATGTACACAAGCTTAACGAGAACAAAAAATTTTCAAAGGTCAGCCAACGGTAGTGAACTAAATGAGAAAATCCGGAATTCAAAAATGAAATGAAACCATTAGAAATATGCATATAAATTTACATATAATAGAAAAGAAACCACTTTTTGGTACCACAAAGAGAATTAGAAATGGGTAACCCTAGAATAAAATACCCATTTGTGTAATATCCATTGGTAGCCACTGACAGAAAAATGGGTGCAAGAAAAGAAAATACCTCAGCAAGATCCTCAGCGAGGCACTGTAACTGGCCTGTAAGAGAAGAGACCTGACGTTGGAGAGTTGGAATTAATTGTTTGGCTTGCTTCAACTCTGATCCTTGTTTTTCTAATAGCTCTTGAAGCTGAGAATTCATTACATCAGGAAAAAGAATTGCACTTTTTAGTGATTTAATCTCTTCCCTTTGCTTCAGGCACAAATCCTTCAGCTTCTCAACCTGCATTTGACATACAAAGCAACAAGAATTTACAGTTTACATTTCTTTCAAGCCAAAAAGAGCATTCTAATTAAGTAATTGCCAAAATTTGACAAGAAAACCTCCAGTGGCAGAGAATTCAAGTTAATTTATTCAAGGCCTTATAGCTAATATTGGAATAATAGGATTGATTCAGAATAACTGATGCACCCAAATATCAAATTTCAGTACCCAAAACAAGAACTCAAAAATCCAGTAAACAGATGAAAAAGGGAAAAAAAAACAAAAAATTATAATGAATTCTAGTAAACACGTTACCAAAAATGAGATGAATCATAAATCCAATGTTTCTCCTAGCTAGAAATATATAGTAATCAAATAATTTCCAAAATTTGGAAAGAAATGCTTCAGTTTATGGCAGAGAAATCAATTAATTCACGTAATTTGCTATAGCTAATCCTGTAAGTAATAGTCAATAACAACTAGGATATAAAATTCAATCAACAATAGTAGAAAGCATACAAAATTTATATTTAACTCTACCAAACCCATATCCGAAAATAAAATGAATCAAAATATCCAAAACCAATAAAAGAACTTCAAATGCAAAAGTCACCTCTCTGTTTTTATCCTCAAGAATCAACTTAAGCTCTGCAATCTCCATCTCCTGCTCTTTATTAGCACTCAAAAGCTCTCTTTCACTCCTCAACACCATCGCCAGCGTCCTTGTATTAGCACTATTACCACTCCCCTTCACCTCCGTCAAAGCCTTCACTGTCTTATTCTCCTTCTCTTTCTCTTTCCCAAACAATTTTTTCTGCAACCCAATAAAGCTAGTCCCTTTCCTTGCCGTTTTCTTCAAGTCCTGCGCTATCAAGTCCGAGGGAATCACCAGCCCACCAGCCGCAGCAGTTTTACTGGAAGACCCTTTTCCAGTGGATTTCTTCTCCATAAATTTCTTGACCATGGCACTCAAGTTATGGTCATTACTCTTGCTTTTGCTCTTGGTTCGGGATAGATCCGACGGTTTAGACTTCACTAGAGCTCGTGAAGTGGCTTTGGATGATGGGTTGTAGTTAAATTCGGTAGAGGAAGATGGGTCTGAGAAATGAGAGGAGGTTGTTGAAGACCTTGAATCAAATGAGTTGTAGCGAGAAGCCATTAATGTGGGATTTTAAATGCAGAGGATTTTTAATATAAGAGAGGAATTTTAGGGGAAAAACAGAGGACAGAAGGAGAGAGATATGGGTAATAAAGAAGACAAGATATGAATGATAAATGGATTTTTCTTGATTTTGAATTGTGAAGGACTCGTAAGTGGTAGCTGGAGCCTGGCAGTGACTGGGGATTCAAATTTTGAAGGCGCGGGATACAAATGATGCAATTTTGAGCATGTTGTGCCAATAATTTAACAAACGCGGAAGGTCTGGCACAGAAATGGGCTGGGCTAAGAATGAGCGCGGGTCAGGTCTGCCGATATCCTATAACTACTTTTTCACTTACAACCTACTTGTGAAAAGATAAAAAGGTAATCAATTTGTATTCCGTCACAAAGTTTTGTTGTGAATTCCTAAATTTTAATTTAATAACTTTAATATTTAAATTAGATGAAAAAGTACCTTATATAACATTATGTTAGTGTTTTAGGATTAATTCTTTCCAATGTCTCAGTTACTATTTTTTTTTATTTCTTTTAGAAATTAACTAAATAAGGAACTTTTTTTTTTTGAATTTTTTTGAATACAATATATTAGGAGATCTTTAATAAATTCAAAGCAATACAAATAATGGGGAGTAAAGTTCCCCTCTTAAACTGAAGACCAGACATAAAACAAAACTTTCATAACTAAAATAATAAAATAGAGTTTGTTGATCTAATAAAAAAATTAAAAGGTGAATTTGAAAAAATTGAGACTTTTAAAGTGACTAGTTATACAAACTCTCTAAATTTTCTTTACATGGCCTGATTATGTGAAGGCTCTTTTAAATATTCTTTATGTGGTCTGATTATCTATGAACTAGTTATTTACGATGAATATAAAATTTCAACTATTAAATAACATTACTGAACTCTAAAAGACAAAGTTGGAGATAAGTTATTCACAAATTGCAAACATGTTCAAATAAAAATAAAATAAAATAAATACTCCATATAAAATAGAGAGATCACATACTTCATATAAAATAGAGATACACCACAAGAAAATAATGAAAAATAAATAATATAGATTTATGCCAAACAGACACAGAAACGTAATCTATTTGATAAAAAAAATAAAAATTTATAAAAAAAATGAGAAAAACGAAAGAGGAATTATCATAGAAGACAAGAATCATCCCTCCCATGTTTACATGCTTGATTTTTTTATTTAAATGGAGAAAAAAAAAAGAATTTTGATGAAGAAAGGTTTAATTTTAAGAAAATATTTTTACTTAAATCTTGCAGTGAATACTTTTCAAATTAAAAGCTATTAAAATAAACTATATTTTACAGAAGAAAATTAACTATTTATTTATATATATTTTTTTTATTTGTGAATCTTTGTGGGGCTGTTTTATATAACCAATCAACTATAACTTTTTTGGCTCAACCAATGTCATAGAAAGAGAGAAACAGTGATCCGTGGCTTCCCTGCCGACACACCACTACTGAGAGCTTCTACATCGAACAGTCAACATAAAAGCTAAATATTCGAAAGGTTATTTATTCCATACCGAATCGCACATAGAACGAAAAAAAAAAAAATTAAGTGTGCCAAAATAGGTTGGTGTATCGGGATCAATATGAATTCACTTAACATTCAATATGACTATGATCAATTCGAACATTAATCTATTTAATAATTGTATTGAATTTGTCGACGTGAACACGATCTGAAAATTAGATAGATGGCACGAATACGACACGTACAATCCGTCTAATATCATAAGTAGGTTAAATAGGTTTTGTTGACTTTTGTAACTCGTCTAATGCCATAAGCAGGTTAAGTGAATCGTATTGATCTGTATATGACCCACTTAAATTACTTATGATATTTTTAAATTGTAACCTGTTTAACTCAAATTGTATTTATAAAAATAGATTTTTATACATAAAATACATAGATTCTTCAATTTTATCCCTATTATGAACTTTTATAGCAATAGTACTCTCATCTCACTTACAATTAAGGTTGGAATTGCTAATAGAAACATATTTCCATCATTTTTTTAATCTTCATGCATGTGACATTACTTTGGAAAGCAATTCCATTAGTTATCCAATTAATATTGCATACATAAATTTTAAAGTTTTCATAACATAAATTTATATTACTTACCAAAAAAAAAACATGAAGCATGGAATAAAACTTAATTTAACGAATTATAATTTTTTTTAATTTAATATTTTGTTTCATATTATCTATATTTTAAGGATGAAGTCCTAATTTTTTTTAATTTTTTGATTGATGATATAGTCAAATTATTATCTATATTACCCAAGGTTCACCAAAATTTCCCTTCAAAATAATTGCTTTTTTCTTTTTTTTCCACCAATTTATCCATTTAAATTAATTAAATATCAGCAATTTATCCCTTCAAATTAATTTGAATATTAAAGATGTCAGTGACGGAATTTGAATATTAAAGATGTCAGTTATGGAACCAGGAATTAAAATTAGAAGCTAAAAAAATTTTCAAAAGTTAAAGGGGAAAAATTGAAAAATTACTATTTTAATGGGTAAAATAAAGAAATTTTAATACTTTATGGGTGATTTAAAAAAAAAAAAAATTGTTAGGGGGGCGGGAGCCACCCCTAGCTCCGTCAATGTATGTCATTATGCTTCTCCTTTTACTGTGAAAAAATCCCCTCCTGAGCACTAAAAAGAAATGAATGAACATAGTCCGAAATTTTGCTGTTCTGAGTAAAGACAATTTATAATGGCGTCACAAGATTCTAGCATTCTAGTCAACAATCAAATGCTGAAAACTTTGAATTGTCAACGATTTACCGTTTGACCATGGGATATATGGGGGAAATTACAAACAAAAAGAAAGGACAAAACAAACAAAAAAAGGTGTGCAAAGAAGCCATCAAACTTGATTTCTAGCTAATATAAATAAAATAATGTGGCGGCTCTCCATGTATTGTTTTATCTGTTTCCACTTTTCAGTCATTATTTTCCATTTTGAAGTCTAATTAGATGGCATAAGAAATGTTTCTTTTACAATTCAAAATCCTTTAGTTGACAAGTTTCATTGCCTCACTATGATGGCTAGACTCAGCTTTTGATGTGTATGGAATAGGAATCAAATACAATTGGTTCTTCCTTCCAACAGTAGCTCCAAAAGCTTCAGTCATGTCTAAATTTTCTGATGTGATCCCTTCAGGCAGCTTCCAATCAAAATGGTACAGTATTCTGGCTAGAGGAAGTTCTATATTGGCCAGACCAAACGCAATTCCAGGACAAATTCTCCTTCCAGCACCAAATGGAATAAACTCAAAGTTCATCCCTTTAAAATCTACAGAACTATTAATAAATCTTTCTGGCTTAAAATTATCAGGTTCAGGCCAAGCTTCAGGATCTCTTCCGATTGCATACGCATTTACAATGACTTTGGACCTCATAGGAATTTCATACCCATCAATCTCACAGGCTTCTCTGCTTTCTCTTGGAAGTAACAATGGTGCTGGAGGATGTAATCTTAGAGTTTCTTTTATTACTAATGGCAAGTACTTCAATTGCTTAACGTCTTCTTCGCAGATTATTTTCTTTCCTTTGAAAGCTTCACGTACCTCTTCTTGTGCTTTCTTCAAGATTCTTGGATTCTTCATCATTTCTGACATTGCCCATTCTACTGTTGTTGATGAAGTGTCAGTTCCAGCAGTGAATAGATCCTATATGAGTTAAAAGAGAGTTTTTATATGTCAATTTTTTTATCAGAAACTAGTGGTGCTCAAGCTCAGTTTTTCGAACTCGAATCGAATATGAGTTGAGCTCAAACTCGAGCTTAAATATATTTTCAACAAGCTGAGGTTGAGCTCAACAGTACTATGCTAAACTCGCTTTTTAGAGCCCTAATTAATGCTAAACATACCTTAATAAATATCTGTATAAAACTGAATTAGTAATTGCAGCAGAAATACTAACCAAAACAACAGCTTTGAGGCTATTATTTGTAACAGGACATTGAAACCTTCCACTTCCTTGAAGCTTTAACAGAACATCAACTAAATCTTCTTTCTCCGATTCAACATCATCACTACCATCTCTATTCATCAATTTCTGCTTATGTTCATCAATAATATTACCAAACACATCCCCTAACTCGTCTCGAAGTTTCTCCAATTTACCCTTAACACCAGTAATAGCTTGAAGAAACTCCATAGAAGGAAACACGTCAGCTATACCAAAACCTCCTGCAATTGTTGTTGCTTCCTTAGTCAAAGCTATAACAACATCCTGATCTTTACACTCATCGCCAAACGCAGCCTTACAGGTTATAACATTAGTAAGATGGAAGATTTTCTCTGTAAAATTTATAGGTTTTCCTTTAGATAAATGAATAGACTGTATCAATTTCTCTACTTCATTTTCGCGAAGGGAAGCGAAAGATTGAACTGTTTTAGGACCTAAAAGCTCCATTAAGCTAATTCTTTTCATTTGCTTCCAATATTCGCCAAGTTTCGAAAAGGCTATATCTTGACCGCCATAAGTGATTATTTTAGCAGCAAGAATTTCAGGCCTATCTGCAAAAACAAGATCATGGGTTTTCATTATCACTTGAGCGATTCTTGGATTAGATACAACAATTGCTGATATTTCGCCCAACTGTAAGTGCATAAGTGGGCCATATTCTTTGGCTAGCTCTGTAAGCGCATGGTGCGGCTGAGCACCGGCCAAGTTGTGTAGGTTTCCGATCAGTGGTAGCTTAATTGGCCCTGGCGGTAGTCTTTTAGGTAATTTATTAGCATCAGTTTCTGTGGCTTGGCATTTAATTTTCAAGCGAAATGGTAAAGAAGAAGAAGAAGAGTGGATTAGAGATACGGTAGTGGAAGATGGAGTAATTGGTGGCTTTGTTGGGGAGATAGTAAGTGTTCTAATCTTTGAAGGGGAGAAAGATACAGAAGCCATTTTAGAGACGAAGAAAATGAAGAAGAGGTTTTGGTCTTCTTTAGGTTGGAAACTGATTTATGAGCACCTTTTTATTTATATGCAGAAATTCGGAATTTTCTCGCATCTTATACCTTGTCACCTTGGAAAATCTTGCAAGTTTGTCCAATTAAAATAGAAGTTTTAGTTAATTAATTATTGTTATTTTGTATTCCAAATCGTTGAATTGATTATTTTGGATGGATAAAAACTTGCCTGTCTATGGGCCTACCTTGGAGCAAACCATCTCCTGTTACTTTTTCTTTGTTTCTCTTTTTTAGTCGATGGAAAAAAAATACTCTCATTTAAAAATAAACATTTTTTATTAATTTAATAATAAGTTGAACCTGTAGACCCGGTTTTAAAAATGTGTTCAGCAACACCGTTTTGAGTATTTTTAACCAGTCAGAACACGATTTTTCTAAATTATTGTGTTTGATAATATGAGATATAGCGTGTTATGTCTTTTAATGTTTAGGGTTTTATGTCTTTTTACTGAAAATTTTTTTTACCCATATCCTTAAATAATTTAAAATTCTTTTGTTATCACGTTACGTCTTTTTATTATTTCCCCTGTTTCAAAATATAAATCATTTTTTTTATTATTTTGTCGCAAAATGTAGGTGGTTTTGAGTATTTCAAGGAGTAATAAATAATGTCTTTCCACCGTTACTTTTATCTACACTAGATATAATAAATACTTTAACAACTATTGGTTTTAAGATAAATGATAATTTAGTTAAATTACCCTTTATTTCTTATATAAAAACTTTAAACGACATATATTTAAGGGTAGAAGGAGTATTTTTTATGTTTCTTGTTTATAATTGATAGTAAAAGAAAAAGAAAATGCTTATTTATATATTTGCTTTTGAACTCAAGCAAATATAAAAAATTAAAAATATTAATCCTCTAAAATATTAAAAATTGTGAACTTTTCAATTTTTGCTCCTTTAAATTTTTGAAAATTTAGGTTTGATAAAATCATTTTTTTTAATAAGGAGTTTAATTCTATGGCTATGACCAAAAATTCCAATTGAATATTTCAATGTCTTTTTTATCATTTCAAATTAAATTACCAACACTATCGGTTTCAACCGCTATATAAAAATTAACCGCAACAACTATTGAAACAACTAACAACCATTAAAATATTTAACAATCACTAAAATACCTGGTATTAGGAAATGCACACCTAATATTACGTAACGGGCCTTAAATTTTCATGACCTGTGTGTTTCTAGTCGTACAATGTGCGCAACTTGAAAATTTTGGACTCATTTTTTCAAATTGCATAAACATTTGACTTACTATTTAGTGATTACAAAAAGAATATTAAATTCAAAGAGGGAGAAAAAACCAAAACTCAAAGAGAGAGGGAGAGTGATGCTAGTGGCAAAGAAAAAGTCACGAAGGCGGCTTTAATTAATATTATAGAAGGTGAGCAATATTTGACCTGGACTGAATAATTAAATCTAATCAACTCATTTCGGTTTGATTCTTCAATCAACATTTTAGAGGTCAGTTACTATTTGATTTGGACAGTGATAACTGAATGTTTTTCGATTTTGATTTGGTTCTCGAGGAGCGCTAAACCACATTAATTCTTTACCCCCAAAATAGATGGTTTGATTCAAAATAATCGAATAAAACTCGAATTAATTTGGTTTGATTTGATATTGAACTAATTTTCACAATATTTAACTTGGTTTCAATCATCATACAATTTATACGATTAGATTGTATCAAATCAATTTAATTCGGTTCAGTTCAGTTTAATCAAATATTCATCCCGGTATCAAATCAATTATAAACAAAATTTTATTTCAAACAATGAAATTCCTAACCATTTAATAGATGTTGACTGATATAGCAATCTGATCAACAATGACGCCTTGTTGAGGGAGAAAAAGAGAGACTTAAAAAGTGGAGATTGGAATATTTTTAGATGTCCACCTCATATATGTATTACAGACCTACAATTCCTTGCTCACATTCATATACTTATTAGCAGCCAATTTTGGCTACCGACTTTATTAGTCCAAGTCCTTATTTGAAAAAAATAAATAATTTGAAAAAAAAAAAAGTAGCCGGCTTAGTTAGTTTGTTCATTAACAATGAATTAATTAAATATATTTCAAGGTCAATAAGAAAAACAAAATTGTTTGATGAAGGATAAAATGTTTACTTTTTTCTTGACTTTTTAATAGATCAATTATGTAACTTGAAAATTTGTCACACACACATTTTTTAGACAATAAAATATAATTATTCATTTAAAATATTTTATTTTCTAACATTATTATCATATTTTTTTTTAAAAAAATGTTTAATATCACAATTACAATTTACAAAAGTTTTAATTATATTTGTTAGATTAAATTTGAAGGTTGCAAATTTCCAAATTTTTTATCTACAAATCAATTATAAGCATTAAAAAATATTTTAATAAAAAGTGAGATATAAAAATTTAAATTTAAATATTAAAAAATTAATATTTATTAAATTATTTGTACATAGCACAAGCATGTAGCTAGTTAAATATATAATATATAATATAATATAATATAATATAATATAATAAACATAACTAACTAAATTTATAAAATTTACTCCATATATTAAATAATATCATACAAGTATTATGTTTTTTTTAGGGGAAATAACACTGCATTACTTAAGAAGAAAAGACAAATTTGCCGTTACAAAGTGCATAAGAGAGGATGGACCATCTTCCACCCAAACTTGTTGAACAAAACCAAAACTAAAGCCCAACTTTGCCAACTGATGGGCTGCAACATTACATTCTCAAAACGAATGAACAAAAAAGGTAAGAGATAAAAGATTGAACTAACAACTTGCACTGAAGAATTCTTGTACTAATTTCGTTTCGTGACACATTTGGAGAATTGAGGAGGTGGACCAGCTGGAGGCAATCGGTCTCCAAGATGATATACCGAAAGTGCAGTTCTTAGGCTTTTTTTAGAGCAAAAGAAGCAGCTTGTGTTTCTACTTCCAAAGGATCAGCAATTCCTGCAAAACAAACACAAGTCGATGCTAACAATTGACCATTAGAGTCGCGATATACTGCACCTACAGAGATGGTGTGCTGAGCCTCATTCAAAGCTGCATCACAATTTATTTTCACAACATCATAAGGAGGAGGCGTCCATTTCTGCAAAGATCGAGAATTACAACTCTGCGAGCAGGAAACCATGTTAGCATCATGGTATCCATACAACAATTAAAAAACTAGGTTCACCACTTGAGGTGGTAATAGAGTCTTATCTTGAAAATCTATGGGATTTCACATACGCCAAATTACCCATGCAACGACCAAAGCAACGTGCATTTGTTCGATTGCAAAATTCTCATCCAAAAATGCAAATCACTCAACAAAAGACCTGTGAATATCAGATGTATTAATCTGCAATGGACTGAGAAGCCAAACCTACTGAGACAAAGAGCACCTTAGAAAAGTATGGTCTATTGTTTCAACATCATTACTACACATAGCACAAATGGGATCTTCTAGGACACCACAATATAGCAAAGCTTCCTTGCATGGTAGCTGAGATTTATAAACCCGAAAAATAAAATGCTTAATTTTTGAGGGTACCATGTACTTTCATAAACTCTTCCACCAACTGGACCCTGATGAGGAAGAAGCATCACTAGTGTGCGATAAATTCAACTTTGAGAGAGCCAAATGGTATGCAGTTTTCACACTGAAGTGTCCAGACTTTGTTAAAGGCCATATAAGCAAATGTTCACTTCTTGTGTCACATAAAGGAATTCTAACAATATCCTCCACTTCAATAGGTAAAAAAGAATGACTGAATTAAAAGAAGATTCCAACAAAAATCATCATAGTCTATTAACTCACTTATCATTGCCCCTGGATCTAGTACAGTTGGGAAAGAAACAACTCTATGGCCCTAAAGCTTTGGAAGCCACATATCCTGCCAAATTCGAATCTTTGTACCGCGACCAACTAACCACCAGGCACCTTGATCAATTAGACATCTAGCATCCAGTAAACTTCTCCATGTAAAACTCGGGTTGAAACCTTTCGTGCCTCTAAGAAAGACTTATTAGGAAAATACCGAGCTTTAAGAATTTGAGCAAGAAGCGACTCCTCATCCAGGCATAACCCCCAGCACTGCTTGCGAGCATAGCTAAATTAAAAGCATTGAGATCGGGAAAGCCCAAGACACCAATAAACTTTGAAGAACACAGGCTCCTCTAACTAGCCTAATGGATGCGCTTCTCATCCTTCCTTTGCCCCACCAAAAGCGAGCCATTAGACCTTCAATCTAATCACAAATGCCCTAGGTAACTGAAAACAACTCATAATATAAGTCGGGATAGCTTGAACAACTGCCTTAAGTAAAAACTTCCTTGCCTGCATGAGAGATGGTCTTTTTTTTCCATCCCTTGAGCTTCCACCGGAATCATAGTCTGAGCTTCCACAGGAACATTTCTGCTAAAAGAGATCTCCGACTTCTCTAGATTTATTTTCTGCCTCAAAGTCATCTCATATTGTTGAAGGATATTGGCCACAACAAAAGCTTGAGTAGCATTTGCGCGACAAAAAATAATACGATCATCTGCAAAAAAGATATGAGAGACAGATGGGCTCTCCTGCAAATTTTAATCCCATGTAATTAGTCGCGAGACTCTGCATGGCTGATGAGATTAGAAAAAACCTTTGTGCATATCAAAAACAAATATGGAAATAATGGATCGCGTTGACGAAGTGCTCTTTGAGGATAGAAGACTTCACTAGGCTTCTCATTTATTAGCACTGAATATGAAACAAAGGAAACACAATGCATAACAAGATCTTCCCAAGTTACAGCAAAACCCTTTTTAAGCATAACAGACCTTAGAAAAGGCCACTCCATCTTATCTTATCATATGCTTTACTCATATCAAGTTTTAAAGCAAAAGACCCTTTCCTACCCTTAATCGTTTTATTCATGAAGTGAAAGATCTCAAAAGCTAGTAAAACATTATCAATAATAAGATGGCCTCATATAAAAGCAAACTGAGATGGACCGGTGATAATAGGTAAAACAGTTTTTAACCTATTAGCAATGACTTTCGTAATAATTTTGAAAATGACATTACATAAACTGATGGGTCAAAAATCTTTAGCGAGAAGCGGGTTTTTAATCTTTGGGATCAAAGTAATAAATGTGTGATTAATTGACACAAGAGACTCATTATTATTTAAAATGGATAACACTTTTTTCTAAACAGATTGACCTACAATATGCCATAATTTTTGAAAAAAAAAGGAGGCATATCGTCTAGGCCGGGTGCTTTGGAAAGATGCATTTGGCAGAGTGCTAGATGAATCTCATCAGAAGTGAAGGGCTTACAAAGATCAGAATTCAGTTTTGTTGTAACCTTGGTTTACAGAAGTCAAATCTGATGGAGCCGAAGAAGTGAAGTGCTAGATGAATTCATTATATTAATTCATAAAAAGTATTGTGTTGATCTATTATTTTTATTACCATTATTGGTATTTGATAATAAATTGTTTGAAAATTTTATTTAAATTTATAATATAATAAATTTTGCTACAAAATTATTTATGATTATATTATCTTTTATTTTTTACAAATAATTATAAAAAAAAGATAAATCGAGTTGATATATCATATGATTTTAAAGCATTTATTGTTGGTCTTTTACCCCAATTCTACATGCCTTACATTACTATTTATTTTTTTTATCAATTTATTTAATTAGTACATGTTTTTTTCTTGAAAATATTTTTATGCATTTTTTAAATGTATAGATAATTATTCGTAGCAAAATTAACTAGTTTCTTATAACTAAAGAACATTTTTATTCTTCAGACCAGAAGTGGTCCCACCTTGATAGGTGGTAAAGGAAACCCGCAACGCTGTTTTTCCGCCTGCAAATTAATTTTCTCGCCAAACAAACAGATTTTTCTAAATTTCGACTTTTCCGATAAATGTAAAAACTGAGAAAATTCAACTCAGAGTTGACCTCTCACTCCGTACTCATAGTTTTTTTTTGGATTTGCGAGTGTTACTATCCTCGCCCATCAAATTCACTTTGTCAATGCCAGATTTCAAAACCCTCATGAGAAATCTACTGTTAGGGTTTACTTCACCATTTTTGCCCCATAACTACCAGTAGTTTGCTTCTTCTTGTATTTTAGCTTTGAATTGAACGACTTTGAGCTTCCTCAACTTCCTGGAGAAATGGGTCGTTCTCGTGGGAATTTTCACTCTGCTGATGAAGACCCAACGCAGAGGTTTTTTCTCCTCATTTTTGTTGTTTTTATTTGTTATTTGTTATTTGGGTTTTTGATTTTTGAGTTCGAGGTTTGTTTGGTTGGTTGCTTCTTTGGGTTCGGTTTTCGAAGTGTCCCGGTTTGCTTATTTGTTTTTAGAGCTGATAAATAGAAATGCGCGTTAACTATGATCCTAAATCTGGGAAAGAAAATGAAAAAAAAAGGGAAAAATAATGAAGCTTTTATTCATAATTTGGAGTAACCAATGTTGATAGCTTAATTTGATATGCTGGTCTTTAATTACGTCTATCTGTACACTGGCAGTTAAGTTTTTTATATTTTAATTATTGGTTATTAATATATTTTTTCACCTGAATGCCTACCTGCTTTTGGCAATGTAGATCAAGGAGAAAGAAGAATGCTGCTAGTGGAGAAAACTTAGAATCTTCATCAGCAGGTAATGCCAAAATTTTAAACTTGAAGAAGTATATTTTCGATGGAGAATTATGGATAATTAACTACAGCAGAATGTGATTAAACATCATATTTTAAAACTTTAGTCTTGGGGAAATTTTCTCCTTTAACATTGTTTTATATTGCTAATTTGTAATAGAATTATTACCGTGAACAATGAATTCAATTCATCCTGTAACATGGGTGTGTGAACATTGTAATTTAATGGAGATTAAGAAAATTATGTTGTTTTATGCTGCTAGATAAATGTGCCTTGATGATTTGTTTTTAAACATGTCAAAACCATTGATGCTGGAATTCTCAACTTCTATAAGTCACGAGTCATGACCCTTTCTTTTGTCTGTCTTTATTTTCTAATTTGGAACCAGGTCAGGGAACAGGTGAGGGGAAAAGGGCCTTATACCATTGCAATTATTGCAACAAAGATATAACTGGGAAGATTCGTATCAAGTGTGCAATGTGCCCTGATTTTGACCTATGTATAGAGTGCTTCTCTGTTGGAGCTGAGGTGACACCTCATAAAAGCAATCACCCTTATAGGGTTATGGTTAGTGATTTGCTTCTTGATAACTTGCCCAGTTTTGGAGTGTTCATGTTTATGTTTTTTGTGCTTCTTATAACATAGAAATCAACTTTGTGGAGTGATATTTCAATGTAACCTAAATATTTGAAGTTGATAGGCATAATTTTATGTGTAAGTTGTGTTCCTTTTGACTTTTCCATTATATATTCAAGATTTGATAACTGTAGTGTGCTTGAAGTGCCTAATATGTAGTACGAAACAGGTTTTTCCTTTTGTTGTTTTTCTCCTTTTTTTTTTTTTTTTGTGGTTTATTTTATTTCAGCACTCATAAAATATTGGCTTGAAGCTGCTATATTACAATGATGACAACGATATGTTTTGATGAATATTCATCTCTACAGGACAATTTATCTTTCCCGCTTATTTGCCCTGACTGGAATGCAGATGATGAAATACTACTCCTTGAGGTTCTTTTTTTAAGATATACCTATTTCTTCTTTTTAAATCATTACAAATGGCTGAATATTTGTCACGTATAACAACATCACTTATGTGTTATCTTTGTTGTGTGGAATTTTCTAAATTTTAGGGAATTGAAATGTATGGACTGGGAAACTGGGCAGAAGTTGCCGAGCATGTAGGGACAAAGAGTAAAGAAATGTGTATTGAACACTACACAAATATATATATGAACTCCCCATTTTTCCCTCTCCCGGTGAGATACTCTGAAAATGTCAATTATCATTTGAAGATATGCTTTCACACAAGTAATTTCACTGAATATTTCACATTTTCTAGGACATGTCTCACGTAGTTGGGAAAAATAGAAAGGAACTTCTTGCTATGGCCAAAGGGCACGGAGAGGACAAAAAAGGTTTTGTGACAACATTTACATATATCCCCTGCCTTTTCTCTTGTTTTCTGTTAGTATGTTTGTAATCATCATAGTGCTAAAGCTCTTTTAAGAGATTGCTCATCATAAGTTTCCTTGTTTTTAGGATCTTCTATGCTAGGGGAACATACCTTGAAGGAGGAGTCTCCATTTTCTCCTTCTTCCAGAGTCAAGTATGGTTATTGCTCTTCTACATTTTGCTTTATATCTTTCCATCTGTAAACCTTATGCCTGTTTGCTTGATTAATCAGAGTTGAAGACATGCATAAAGGTGGTGCTTCTGGCCGGTTACTATCTACTTTAAATGGAGGTAAGGTGTTATATAATTGTTAATAGCTTATGGTGTTTCATTCAAAATGAAATCCAAATTATCTCATGGCTATGATCTACTCTCTGCTTGTTTTCTTAAACTTCAGACGTCGAATCTGGGGTTTATCCTAATAGCATAAATGCAGCAGCAACAGCTGCTATTAAGAAGGCATCCAAAATAGCCCGCGTTAAAGGTGGCCCCAGTGTCATTAAAGTGGAAGGTCTGATATATGACGTTTATTGTGTAGCTTTTATAATTGTTTGATGATGTTGTTGATGATGATAATGATGTAGCGATGCTTTAGGCACTAGCAACAATAATCATGGCAATTTCAGCTTATTTTATTTAATATCTTAATTAATTGCCTTGTACATTTTAACATTTTGCTAGCAAGCAGCTAGAGTCAGCAAAAATTATTTACTTCAACTTATGTTAGTCTATCTTAAAGTTAAAAGTTGTTTGTTGGAACATTGGTTAATTAAACAATATTGATGGTTGAGCAGACTCCAATAAGGCAGATAGATAATGATGTCTTGCTAATTTAATTTTGTTTACATGCATGATGCACACAACTTGGTGGTGACACGCTTTAAGATGACTGTGAAAAGGTTGACATTATTCCACTATATTATCATTTTGTTGGCAGATCCTCAAACAGAAATAGGTTTTAAGGGAAAAAAATCAAATTCTTCTGCAAATGAGGGATCCTTAATCGAGTCGAGTGGTTATAACCCCAAAAGGCAGGAGTTTGATCCAGAATATGATAATGATGCTGAGCAGTTGCTCGCTGAAATGGAGTTCAAAGATACTGATACAGAAGATGAACGTGAGCTGAAGTTGCGAGTGCTGCGAATCTATGCAAAGAGGTAGCATTAACAATTTAAGCTACCTTCCTCACTCTCAATTGTTTATATAATTAACAGAATTCCATATGATGCTCTTTACAGCTCTGCCAGTTTTCTTTGAATATTTAAAACCTAGGCAGCCCCATAACGGGGCTTCTCATTCGAATTTTGTTTTTTAAATCCTATTTCTCACAATGCGTTAAAAAAATCTATTAAATTTGTTATGAACTAAAATGATTAAATGTCGTGTGGCACAATGGTTTGAAGTATTGCTATTATAAAGCATTTATTCAGATGAGAATTGTATATGCATGCATGCATGTCTGCATGTAAGCATTAATGTAAAAGTGCATGAACTCAAAGAGGAATGGCGACAAAATCCCGCTGCAGATATTATTGATGATATGTATTATTTGTATAATCTGCTTGATTGCTAATAGATTTATTGTCAAGCCCTTCTGGTTTTTGATTAGTTTATGTTTTGACTGTTGCCTGTTGGAAGACATTTACTGCCTGGATACCTGATTCATACCTTAACATGTCTGTAATGATTGTTTATTTCATGTGGACATTGGCAGGCTCGATGAGAGAAAACGTAGAAAGGATTTCATTTTAGAAAGAAATTTGTTATATCCAAATGTTTTTGAGAAGGACTTATCTCCTGAAGAGAGGGCACTATGTCGACGCTATGATGTCTTCATGCGTTTTCATTCCAAGGAAGAGCATGAGGATTTGCTTCAGACTGTTATAGCAGAGCATAGAACTCTGAAAAGAATTCAAGAACTTAAGGTATGAGATTGATTCCTGGTTTGCAACTGACATTTTTTGCTTGATTCCTTCACTCTCCTTTGGAAATAAATATTATTATTACTAATTATGTTTTTATTAATATTACTGTTTTTATTACTGAATTCAACTGAGACTCAACCTGAATCTAAATGGGGTCAGCTATATAAATCTCTTTCCTTCATTCTCATTGATTTGGGACTGCTACTGAGTGTTTGTCTCCACTCATAACTAATGCAGATGATATTAAATGCAGAACTTGTTGCATTTTAAATGTGTCTGACATCCATAATTAATATATTATGCTTGATTTTATTACTCCTTCAATCTCATTAAAAGTGATGCAATTTCAATTTTTTTTGTCCTACTTTATGTGACGTGTTATGAAATTAAGGAGGCAATAATTATTTTTTCTCAACTCACACTTGTCTCTTGGTTTCTCTGCGAAATAAGCATTAATAATTTAAAAAATTGATAAAAGGGTAATTTAGTTAATTATAACTCTTTTTTTCTACAATGGTTTTTTCAACAATCATGGAACAGGAGGGAGTAAATTTGATGTTCTTTTTTTCCATGCCTATTGGTAATAACTATGCAGGAAGCTCGAGCTGCTGGTTGTCGTACATCTGCTGAGGCAGATAGATATCGTGAAGAAAAAAGGAAAAGGGAAGCTGAAGAAAGTTCTCAGAGAGCAAAAGAAAGTTCTCAGGTTGGTCCAAGCAACCAGGGAGGTCCAAACGTTTTCATGGCTTCAGAGTCTCTTGGCAAGGATTCGAATGCAAGACCGGGCGGACAGGGGACAGGCTATGAAACACTTGATGCACTTGGCTTTTATGAAACTCAGTTACTGTCTGAAGCTGTAAGTATTAGATTCCTAGTTTCTGAATTTTTTTTTTCATCAACGTGCAAGTATAGTGGCTATCTTGTTTTTTGATGTATTGTTAAAAAAAAAAAAAAAAGGATCAACATCTTATTGTGGACAATCTGTTCTTCCATATTTTGATTGATAAAAAGGAAAAAACTGTTGAATGATGTCATGCACGGCCTGTTTTCTTACTTGTGAAGTTTGATGTCTGGTTAACCGGTATGGCTTCTTTTAGGATCCGATGAGAGTAACCTATGAACTTGCATATGCTCTACTAAAACCTATTGCTAATAGATTAATTGCCATCGAAACAATTAAACTGTCCTTGAATGTTGAGAAGATCAAAGTTGGCATTTTACTGTCTCGATTCATATTTTCCTGTTCGCGCTTTAAGTTATCTGGCATTCTCACTTTCTTCTCTGTTGGTTTCCTATTGAAAGCTGCCTATTTCAACTGTTTTGCAGGAGAAACGCCTGTGTCACGAAATTAAGTTGCCTCCACCTCTCTATCTTAAGATGCAAGAGGTGATGACAAAAGAAATCTTCAGCGGCAATGTCACTAAGAAATCGGACGCACATCCGCTATTCAAGCTTGAATCCAGTAAAGTTGACAGGGTCTATGATGTACTTGTGAAGAAAGGGATTGCTCAACCATAACATCCCATTTTTTTTCTGAACCTAAACAATATTCATTTTCTCCCAAAGAAATGAGAAATATACTTAATTGCCTATGAGTAGCTACCTTCTATCTCCTCCATTGATGTGGAAGGCTTAATGTGCAAAAGAAAAAATGTAAATGCTTTCTTAGTATCTTCCATTTGAAGGTCAAGTCTTTTCTTTTTGGTCCGAAAGTCTTTTCTTTTTGGTCCGAAAGCCTAATTGGGCTGGGCACTTGAGCTATACAAGATGGTAGCTTGTCAGTCGTCCCCCGTGCCTAATGCTGCCTCACATGATCACTTTATCAATGTGTATTGTCATTTATGGGGATGGAAACGGGTTGGATATAGCTTAAAATGCACCACCCGAAATTGATTATAGATTAGGTATTCGAATTCATTTTGAACCTGTTTAGAAATTCATTTTTAATGCCGGGTCTGATTATAATTACTCGTTTTTATATCGAACATGTTTAAATATCCGTCTAGCATTAAAAATATTTTTTATTTTTATTTTTGAAAAATAAAAAGTAAGAATTGTATTTGACTTAATAAAAAATATAATATAAGTATTAAATATAATCATAGCGTTAATTATGATTAAAAAAGTGTATATACATAATTTTCTTTTAAAAAAATCATTATTTTAAATATTTTTGTAATATTAATTTAACGGATAAAGATTACCATACCTGACCTGAATATAATATATATAATAAACTGTATCTTATCTGAATTCGATATATATACTAAAAATATTATCTGAAATTGTATCAAACCTGTTTATTCTGTTCGAACCCATCAAAATCGAATAGAATCAGATCGCGGGGTAGAGGAAAACTGCCATTCCTAGTCATGTATAATATCTGAACTTTCATACCTTAACTTTTCCTAGAGTTTGTCACGTATATTTATAGAATTTAATTATTTTCATTTTTAATATAAATTATATCTCATTTAATTCTATAAAATATGCTATATTTATACTAAGTCAATCTAATTACATTAAAATCAGTAACAATTTGATAGAATTTACAAATAAATTTTAGATTTATTAAGAGTACAAACAGCTAAAAATTTTTTATATAATAAATAAAGCATGTACACTTATAACAAAAATAAACATTGGCCGATTAAAAAGTGCCATCACATAACTGGTTAAGATAAGATACAGATGCACAAGAACAGCCACACACACTTTCTATTATTCAACCGCTTGAGGAGCCAGTGAAGCTTTGCAGAGAGCAAGAAAATGATAATTTTTACGCTAAAATCCCAATTTCACCTCATAGGATACACAAATCTCACTAACCCAGCTCCAAAATCCCCAGTTCTCATTCCCATCAAAACCAAATCCAATCTGAAATATCCAACAATACCTTCAAAATCAACTGTCCCAAGAAAATTAGGACAATACCCACAAAAATTAACCAAATCCATCATTTCAGAAGACAAGGGCCTCTCTCATCAGATTTCTCCAAATGGGAATTTCAGGTTTGTGGTTGTAGGAGCTGTTTCTGTAGGGTTATTCTTGTTTTTGATGGGTTTTGATGAGCACAAGGCACTGGCTTTTGGACCTGAAGGGCCACTAGTGGAAGAATTTTGGGAGAATGTAAGAAGATATGCACTTTATGCACTAACAGTAAGTACAGGCGCTCTTTATACCATTTTGCAGCCTATAGTTGAATTGCTTAAGAACCCTATTTCTGCTGTTCTAGTTATTCTTATTTTTGGGGGTAGCTTTTATATTGTTTCTCAGGTGCTCTCTGCTATGGTTGGTGTTACTGAGTTCACTTATGATTATGGATATTAGATTTCCTGTTTACTTGTTTTTCCTCTTTCTTTTTCTTTACTGTTCTTTTCTTAAATTGCAAATAAGAGGCATACATTCTCTTTTTCCCAATTCTCAATGGAAAAAAAAAAAAAAAAAAGAAAAAGGAAAAAAGATCAATAAGCAATCAAATTGTGAAATTTTAGTTTGCTAACTCATAAAGATAATTAATAATTGACCGTATATATTTAAATATAAAACTAAAAATATATATGACTATATTTTATTATCAAATAATAAATATAATTTTATTTTAAAGACAGACAACTGAACTAACTACTAACGGATATTTAAAACTATTAGCATACTCATAGGAGATGATTTCACCAGGGGCAAGAGCGTTTCCGTCATTGACAAGGCAATCATTTATGACAATTCGCCGGAAAATTTTAGGATTGATGAATTGAGCAGAGCTGAACGATCCACAACTGACATGAATATCGGAAATTCTTCTACCTGAGGCACCGTTGTTCTGTATTTGAACTATGAAAGCCGGAATTCCATTACCGAGTGGTTCTATTGAAGCTTGAGATATCTCTATGTCATTCTTGGAGCATGATTTTTCTATTCATTTTTTTTTTTTTTTTTTGTCTCCATTAGTTTTCAGTAAAAAGAAATAGCAAATACAAAAGGCAGATTAAAAAAATAAAGAGAGGATTGTTTTACCTTGAATGGAATATTCCAATAGCTTCCTAGCAGAGACAAAGCTTTCAGTGCGAGCAGATTCAGTAATACCAATCACTGCATTGTTATGAATAATTTTAAATCTTTTAGCCATTAATCCAGAGATTTAAGAATAGATATAGAGGAAGGAAGAAGAAGAAGATATATACCAAAGAAAATAGCGAGCAACGAAGCAACTGCGCAGACTTGGTTCTTATCTCCTCTTATCATCGCCATTGTTAGCCTCTTTGATATGCAGCTGTTGACAGAGAATCCGATATACCTTGCTGGATGAAACAATGGCGTGCTTAGAGTTCAAGTTGTGAGTAAGGAAGCTCATGAGAAAGCATATTTATAAATTAAAATTGGCTTAGATCTTCCTAATTAGTTTGAGTTATGAAAATATTCCGATACAGAACTAATTATGTAAATAAATAATTCTAACTCCTAATTAGTTTAGCCCACAACCGTACAATATTTTCGCCGTTGACATCCATGCATAGAGATATTTTCCAATTTAGGATGTGAGATATCTTTTGGGAATTTTTTTTTTAATTTTTTAGACTTATTTTTTAACCATATCTATATGTAGTATAACTAATTAATATAAAATTACTTTTATTTTTCAACCAATAAATTAAAATCCATAAAAATCTTATATTCTTATATATTTAATATATATCTTATATTGTATATAATATAATTTAGATTGAAACAGAAAATTAATGTGACTAATCAAAATTAAATTACTTTTATATATTCTTACCATATAATAACATGTTGTTTGCATTTATTGATTTTTACTCATTGCAAGTTAAAGAAATTTAATTTATATATATAAGTTTTTTAATTTTTTGTGCATCATTTATAATTAATATATTAATAATTATTTTAGTGCATCATTTATAATTTTTTTTTATTTTTTTGTTAAAGACTGTGAGCATAGAATTAATTTTATGATTACCTTTTATTTTGAGAAAAGAAAAATTCTTTTAATTTATTATTTGGTTTGCTAATATAATGTGTTATATTATAATTTTTTATTTTTTTAATATATTCCTATTAAGTTTTATTTTCTATTTTCTAACAAAAATAAATCTTATAATATATTTCTTAATAAATAAGAATAAATTATATTTATTCTTTATAGAATAAGTTACTTGTAGGAAATAATTATAACCAATTAAATTAAAAAGTTATTAAATAATAATAATTTTTTCAAACTTAACAATTCATTAATAATGAATATAAATTGAGTATATCATAATATGTCTATACGAATATGAAATACAAATATAGAAAATTGAAATCTTCTATTTGGAGATGTTCTTGATCTTGGCAGAAGAAGTTAATCTTCCGTATAAAAGCTGGTCCATTATTAAATAGGATGACAAAAGAAACCTTCCACGATATTGTCCCGAATATTATTTTTTCGGAAACTTATTACAATTGACACTCACAAAAGAGTTTAATATACCAAACTTTAATGGAGGAACAGACCGCACTGCTAAGTTCTAGTAGTAAAAGAAACTTACCCAAATTTTAAGATCTGAAGTTTCCAACCACAAGCAAACATCAATCCATCTTGTCTTTCGAACTGCTCAAAACATAAAAGATTTAGATAAAAACTCCTCAATAAAGGGGAACAATCTCATGAAATGAGAGAAATTAACAACCACACTAATAGGGCACTAAAAACACTCAAGATCTATCAACTATTATAATCTGAGGGACTAAATCCAAATTCTATTCAAAACGATCATAGATTTAGAAATTATTAAAAAAAAAACTAAACAAAATAAAAGGAAATAATAGAGAGGGACGAAAAGAAACCACCGTGATCCAAGAAGATGGTTGGCGATGGTTAGAAATAAAATCTAGATGAACACAAAAAAGAGAGAGCCAAATAGAGAGATGGCTAGGGTTTTTTTTTTTTTTTTTTTTTTATACAACTTGTTGTGCTTTTTTGGTGTAAGTCATGCATTAAAAATAATAATTAAACCTTATTATATTCTCACTATATTTAATATGTACCTTGTATAGTAAGATATAATCAATTAAAGTTAAACTACCTTTATTTTTTTCGACTAAATAAAGTTAAAATCCTTAAAAATATTAGGTTTTTATCATATTTAATATATACCTTATGTAATATATAATATAATTTCTTTTTTTATCCGATAGAATTTAGATTTAAATAGGAAATTAATATAACCAATCAAAATTGAATTATTTTTATTTTTAACCAATAAAATTAAAATTCTTAATAATATTTTTATTAATCCTTAAACTTATTAGGAGCATTTTTGGCAATCCAAATATTCACTCATTTCCACTGTTATACACATTATGGATTGTAGATAGATATAGATTATAGATAAATTTTAATTCATAAAGTATTAAAATTTAATTATTTTCTATCCTAATTCCATAAGGAATAAAACTTGAAAAGTAAATTACCTTTATTAGAAATAAAATTGAAAAGTAAATTACCTTATTGAAATTTTTTGATAAATATCAATAATGTATTGGTTGGGATGGTGTTCGGTCTAAAATTGATCGGACTAGATCCCTTGATTCTTGCTTCTATTAACCTAGGGAGTGGGTTGGATAGTGCGCGGATTAATGGGTTGTGGACTGTTCGTCCAAAGAAAGAGATGAGACGATACAAATAGACAGAAGGTTAAAAGGACCAGGTGAGAAGAAAGAGAGAAAATAAAGATATATAGAGAAGGAGAGAGAAAAAGAGGGAGAGAGAGAAGAGGAGAGAAATAAAGTGAATGTTGGTACATTCAAATTGATTTATCCTAGATTTTGTGCCATTTACTATAGTATCACCACTGTTTATACAAGTTTGAGGAGCGCACTCCAATTAAAGTACAATCCTATGTAATTTTTACAAGTTTTAAACTATATACAATTTGTAAAATAGATATAAAGTTCGGTTTAGGTGGGAAGTATTAGTCTTGGTAAGGATGAGAACACAAATTCAATTTCAGGAAAAATATTAGAAGGGCCAAAATCTTTACTTCCTATGGCCTAAGCCTCTTAGTTCTACAAACATGGTTAGTATTAAATTTGACCTTGAATTTTGGCCGATTATTTTCATGGCCTTGAAATTTTTGAGGATTTAATAATGATCCTATATTTTTACATTGTCAGTAATAACTATGCCCTTCACTAAAATAAAATATCTTTAAAGGGGTTCAATTATGATCCTACAGTTGCACATTTTATTTTGACAAGGGGCATGATTATTATTGAAATGTGAAAGTATAAGGTCATGACGGATTTTCCACAAAGTTCAGAAGGCTACAAGATAATCGTTGAAAATAAAGGGTCAAGTTTACGCATTAGGTCATGCATATATACATACGTACATACATACATACACACACTTTGAAAAAACTATTTTTTACATGATTTTAAATCTTTAAAATTAATAAATAAGTATCAATATATCTTACTTGATGCTTGGGCAGTTATGCTATTAATGTGGTTTTCTTTTTTTGATATATAACCACCGGTACCCGAAAGCCTATTGAGCTCTGACTATGTCTGGCTCGAGTACTGCAGGGCCCATATAGGAAGCAACTCTTCTAACGTAGTAATTTCTATGTCCAAGGCTCGAAATCGAGACCTTTGGTTAAGGAAGAAGAAATTCCAACAACTCAATCCCAACCAACTGGTCATTACTGTGGTTTTCTGCATATCCGAATATTTCTTTATAATTATTCTATCATTTATAATTACTTTGTCTTTAAATATTTCTTTATAATTACGTTACTTCTACTTGGGGAGTGAGGATATAATATAAAAATTCTAGGTATATAGTGATTTGAAATGCTAAATGTAGGAAATTAAAAAAGAATTAATATAATGTGCGCATCAAATTAAAGTTGCAATATATATATATATTAAATTTTTTAGTGTAGTTATCTAATTATGCTATAATATGATATCTTTTAATTATAGTTTTCCGCATTTTATTTACTAAAAATTTTTATTTGTGACAATAGAAGCTCTACATCCATAATGCCTAAAACAAAGTAGCAAATGTTATTTATGGCTACATACATAAATATGTCCCAATACTTTACGGCAAAAATCTATGGCATCCTAAATTTTTGCGATTGATCTATTATATCTTTTAAGTTGCGAATTTTGCTAACATTGTATCCCTCTTTATACCAATGGTAATATTTTTTTTGGTGTTTTGACATTTATATGCAAGATATTAAGTTAATATGTATTTAGTATAATATTTTGAACAATAATTTTCATATTTTTCAACTATCTAATAAGTGTTTAATTGATCTAATTTTAAAAGTTTGAGTATTCAATAGAATATCATTTGTAAGTTGAGATATTTAATTGATACAATTTTATAAATTGAAGTGTTCAATGGGTCAAAATAAAAGTTAAGAGAACCACATAATTTTTTACCTAAAGTACATTGTTGAATTTATATATTGAACCAGTATTTTTTAAAGCATGCTTCAAACCAAATTTCTATTTAAGAATTTCCATTTTGACTCGACCCAAATCCACCGAACTCGATCCATTTATAAATGGAGTGGGTACAAGTATTTAACAATCCAATTCGAGTCAACCGAACCGATCCTATACCATTTTGCAGCCTATAGTTGAATTGCTTAAGAACCCTATTTCTGCTGTTCTAGTTATTCTTATTTTTGGGGGTAGCTTTTACATTGTTTCTCAGGTGCTCTCTGCTATGGTTGGTGTTACTGAGTTCACTTATGATTATGGATATTAGATTTCCTGTTTACTTGTTTTTCCTCTTTCTTTTTCTTTACTGTTCTTTTCTTAAATTGCAAATAAGAGGCATACATTCTCTTTTTCCCAATTCTCAATGGAAAAAAAAAAAAAAAAGAAAAAAGAAAAAAGATCAATAAGCAATCAAATTGTGAAATTTTAGTTTGCTAACTCATAAAGATAATTAATAATTGACCATATATATTTAAATATAAAACTAAAAATATATATGACTATATTTTATTATCAAATAATAAATATAATTTTATTTTAAAGACAGACAACTGAACTAACTACTAACGGATATTTAAAACTATTAGCATACTCATAGGAGATGATTTCACCAGGGGCAAGAGCGTTTCCGTCATTGACAAGGCAATCATTTATGACAATTCGCCGGAAAATTTTAGGATTGATGAATTGAGCAGAGCTGAACGATCCACAACTGACATGAATATCGGAAATTCTTCTACCTGAGGCACCGTTGTTCTGTATTTGAACTATGAAAGCCGGAATTCCATTACCGAGTGGTTCTATTGAAGCTTGAGATATCTCTATGTCATTCTTGGAGCATGATTTTTCTATTCATTTTTTTTTTTTTGTCTCCATTAGTTTTCAGTAAAAAGAAATAGCAAATACAAAAGGCAGATTAAAGAAATAAAGAGATGATTGTTTTACCTTGAATGGAATATTCCAATAGCTTCCTAGCAGAGACAAAGCTTTCAGTGCGAGCAGATTCAGTAATACCAATCACTGCATTGTTATGAATAAATTTAAATCTTTTAGCCATTAATCCAGAGATTTAAGAATAGATATAGAGGAAGGAAGAAGAAGAAGATATATACCAAAGAAAATAGCGAGCAACGAAGCAACTGCGCAGACTTGGTTCTTATCTCCTCTTATCATCGCCATTGTTAGCCTCTTTGATATGCAGCTGTTGACAGAAAATCCGATATACCTTGCTGGATGAAACAACGGTTGTATGTTAGGGAGCTCATGAGAAAGCTTATTTATAAGGATCGAAGAGGGTATTCTACAACATTGGCTTAGATTTTCCTAATTAGTTTGGGTTATGAAAATATTCCTATACAGAACTAATTATATAAATACTTTTAACTTCTAATTAGTTTGGCCCCAGTCGTACGATATTTTGGCCTTTGACGTCCATACATACAAAGATATTTTCCAATTTAGGATGTGAGATATAGTAGTACTTTACCTCTTTTGGGAAAATTCCAATTTTGATTTTTTTACTCTTATTTATTCTTTTACCATATCTACCTAGTATAACTAATTAAAATACAATTACCTTTATTTTTTAACCAATAAATTAAAATCCTTAAAAATTTTATATTCTCACTATATTTAATATATATTTTATATACTCCATTCGTCTCGTTTTGTTTGCATGATTTGACAAAACACGCATATTAAAAATTTAGTTAATAAAAGTTAGTTTATTCTTCTTTACCCTTAATAACTCATTGAGATATTAATAAAAGCTTTTCATTTAATAAACAATTATAAAGGTTACTATGGAAAAAATAATTATTTACATATATAAATTTAGAAATCTTGCAAACATTTTGGGACATCCAAAAAAAAAAAAAAAAAAACAAGCAAACAAAATGGGATGGAGGAAGTAGCATATAACATAATGTATAATTTTATCCAATATAATGTTGATTTAAATAGGAAATTAATATGACTAATTAAAAACAGAATTACCTTTATTTTTTAACTACTTAATGATATTTTTTTTGTCAATCCTTAAACTTACTAAAGGCATTTTTAGCAATCTTAATATTCCCCCACATTTTCAGTTTTATATATATAATTTTCTTGAACGTGAATTACACGTTGTTTGTGCCAATGTCCTAAGAACTAGACTGGTGAAAGTAAGAATTCATTGAATCAGAGGATTTAACTGGATTCAATATGGTTCATTTGGATTTTTATATATAATATTATTAAATATATATATTAAATAAAATTGAAAATATAGGATAAAAAACTTTGATAGCAAATAAAAATAAAATAACCCAAAATTTTAATTTCATAGATTTTCCTTTTAAAAATTTAACTTTTAATTTCAACGAATGGGATTATATAATGAGTTTAAAAGAAAATATTTTATTATTGTTAAACCGGATCTTTAAACCAGTTTGAAATCTTTAAACCGGATAAAAAAAAAAAATCTATAAATCAAATGGAAATCAGACTAAACTACTGGGTTGGACGGAATCCGGTTCGAACCGAACTAAAATGACGTAGAAAACTCGAGGAATTTCTTTTGCTATCTTTTCTTTCTCTTAATTCTTCTTTCTTCTTCTTCGCCCAGTGGCAATAAACCTCCCATTTCTCTCTCTCTCTCTCTTTCCGTTTTTCGGGCCACCTGAGCCAGGCGACGCCACCACTCCTTGTCGTCGCGCTACCAGCTTTTCGCCTTCTCTTCCTCTGTTTCTGTTTCTGGAGAATGCAGTAGTAGCTTCGATCGCGATTTTCGATCACTGCTTAGTGTCGATCCTCCTCCGGTCACCGCTCGACGTCCCATCTTCTCCTCGCTCGCAACTCCGGCGAGCGCTGTAGCACGGGCGAGCTGCGGTTCCTTTCTCCTGGATCAATTGTGACGCTAACGGCGGTTCTATGCTCCTATTGAGCCTGTTTTGGCCAATTAGAGGACCGATCTCGCCAACCAACATAAAAAATGGACTCCTACGTGAAATTTGGGCTAAATGATGTGAAAGTGCTCGATTCTCGGCATCCATGACTTTCCAGCCACAGTGGACGGCGGCACCGGCGGCAGTCCGGCTACTGACCGGCGAGTTGCCGGCGAAGCCCGAGAGACAAAAACATTGAGATTTACGCACTGAACCCGATTCAGAAATCTGATTTTTAATCGGCATATTTTAAAATTCAGTTTGTTAAATGCAATGTAAATTTTAAGTTAGAAATTATTGTTATTGAATTGAATTAGTTTTGATTAAAATTAATTTTCAGTAATCAGCAAAA
Source organism: Jatropha curcas (assembly GCF_041381405.1). Lineage (NCBI taxonomy): Eukaryota > Viridiplantae > Streptophyta > Magnoliopsida > Malpighiales > Euphorbiaceae > Jatropha > Jatropha curcas. The sequence continues at coordinate 22,557,259 of NC_143152.1, read as the reverse complement.
TTAACAGATTATGAATTACCGTTTAGAGACAGACAAGAATTTGTAAACTATGAGAAATTGAAATTTAAGACTGTTAAGTTATTAATGAGTTGATTTGAAAATCAGAATAAATATCGCTTGTAAAATTACTGAAAATGGTGGATGAAAAATTGTTGTTCTGGTTGCCCATAGATTGGGTTGTATTTGTATTGCTTTATTTTAGGTTCTTAACGAGGAGAAATTAATTCTTTAATTTAATTTAAACTAATAACTATTAAGAATTATAAACCAAATGAGGAAATAAATTAAGTATTCAATATTATACAAATTGTTTTGGAGACAGAGATTAATTTAAGTAAAAGGAAAGTCATTGTTGGATAGGTATCATTTATTTTGGAATCAGAGTTATATTATATGAATTCAAATGACAAGTTAAAATAAGTATTAATTTTAGTAGCTAATCCCGAATTTCACTAAAGGATATTATGTTTCGAGTAAAGTTAATCAATAAAGAATTATTTATATTTGTATGTATAAAAGATTTATTGTTTGGTGATTCATTAAGGAAGTAAATCATATTGAGATAAAGTAGAAATATATGAGAATTTTTTAGGATTAGATTGAAGGTATTTTAATCTATAAGTTAAGAGTTGATTATAAAAATTACTATTTATGGCGGTTAGATATTGAAATTATTGAAATTATTGATTACCTGATGGATGGATTACATGAGTAAAAGTCGACAAGTAAATTAAATGATTAATACTTGAATAAGTGAAAAATCCTATTTTAAGGAAAATGTTATAAGATATATTAATGAGATTTAGATTAATTCTTTAATTTCTTATTTAAGGAAAGTCATATGTTAATGCAATTTCCCTTTATATTTGTAATTTATCTAAATCATTCGAGTTCGTCTACCCCTCCTGCTAGTCAAAATCCAAATTAAAACTTACTCATTTTATCAATATGAGTAATAATAAATAATGTATAATCTCTTTTGCATAAATGCACCACTAATTTTACATTATATAAATATGTATACATAAAATACACGGTCTTTATTCTTTAAATACTATATTATAAAAACACAATTACTTACATTATGATCCACCTTATAATTATGTTCATATGTGCATATTGATCCTATATGACTCATTATAATGTATGAGTTTATTGGATTACTTGCGATATGACTATACTGTGCCTTGTTTGCGTGTGGTATTAGGATGAAGTCGGTCACCATGGGATTGTGAGAACGGTCTCAGATACTGGCAGCCATGTATAGGAGATCGACGCCCCTGTGTGCATCGATGAAATATAATATGAATGATATGGCAAAATCACAGGGTGGTCTCTTGTTGGTAATGAAAAAGAAAGAGAGAATGGAAAAACAATGTGAGGACGAATTAAGTAAGGATTAGACCGATTGACCATATATGGGGATCAGCTCCCTGGTGCACACGTATAAGAGGACAGGCTAAGGACGGATTGTCGGGATTTTGTACGTCACTGACCAATCTCAATTTGATGTGATTACTTGAAGGTGATATTAACTAAGGGTGCTGATGTTCTGACATGCACTTGATTGGACGGATGTTCATTATATAAATTTGAAAAGTATTTTGTGTGATCATTTGGATTATGCATTATTTATTACTATTCACTGAGTTGTGAAAACTCACCCCTTTTCTTAAATTTTTCTCAAGAGGTAGACACTATACTGGTTCAGAAAAGCTCTGCTTCTTTCTCCAAAAAGTTAAAGTAGTAATTTCCAGCTTTTGATAATATTTGAACATACAATATTGTGCATAAAGTTTATCCACATCCATATACCGAGCTTCACAGTTAGAGAGTCTTGTATTACAATTTATCATGTAAAATCTATTAGTGTACATTCGATAAATCTATAGAATTTTCTAATTGCTTGTCCAAGACTACAAATGAACCAGTTTGCCCATATTATGGACAATGTGAATGATATATAAAATACAGAAATTATCTGAAATATTAAAGTTGGGCTAGAGATATAAATTGACAATATGACTTACTAACGTCATATTATGGGCTTATTGTTTCTAAAATCAACTTAAAGAAATAGATTCATGTGAGTTAAGCTTACCATAAGTCTCGGGAGCCTCTTAAGCTTATCTGGGCCTTAGTGCCGGTTCAGCCCATGATTTTGGATCGTAGCAAAAAAACATTCTCAAATTTGACTTTTATAAAAAGAATAAAAAAAATTAATAAATCATTTTAAACAAAAAGAATAAAACATGACTAAATTTAATACTAAAAAAATTAATTACTAAAATGTAATATTATTTTTCACGTTTAAAGCTAAGTGGAGCAATTTAATGATTTTAAATAATACATTGCGACTTTAGGTGTAGAAATAAGGAGTTCCAAAAACTAAATAAATCGGTGTGCCCAATTTTAAGAGGCCCAAAGTGGCCTACAATTTGTTAACAATCCAGAATTTAAATCGAACTGGTAGCCGGTCCGGTCAAATTTTAGTCCATTTTCATTTAATTTTTACTGGTTTATGCCAGTTTTTAAAGCTGCCCATTTTCTTATATGGTCCAATTTTCGGTTAAATCAATCAAACTAGCCGGCTCGGTCTGATTTTCAAAATAATGGTTTGTGCTAGTTTATTTTGACTCATTACAAGTAAAAGTATTTTAATTTTTATATATAATTTTTTTATTGTAAATTATAAATTATGAACAGTTTATATTAGGAAATATCTAAGAGCATACACAAAATAATAAAAGGAACATTTATGAAATATAAAAAAATCAATAATTAAATAACTTGTTAAGAAAAGAATATATTTATAATAATAAAATATTATGATAATTTGATAACTAAATTTTCATGAAAAATATTACTTATCAATTAATTAAATTTTTGATAAAAATTTAAATTTACATAATTTAAATTTTCTTATATAATATAATACCATAAACTGTATATATTATTAAAATATGAGAAGTAAATATTAGCTATTATAATAATTAACTTATTATCATTATTTTATAGCATCATTTATAATAACCTTCGTCCTTTTTTTATTTTCATAATATTACTCATCATATAAATTTTTTATTTTCTATTTGTTTTTGCAAAATGATAGAAAGATAAAGAAGGTGACCAAAAAATTATTACAGAACCACCAAAACAAAAATATAAAAGCTTTAGAGATGGATTTAGTTAGAAAATCATTTGCATACATCCACAACATATCATAAATGGTTTATTTGGCAAGCATGGTTATCTAAAAAAAACTGTTTAAAATTACAAATTAATTATATCAGTAGAGACCATTCAATTTATTTTACACTATTTACCTTTTGTTTTTCTTCTTTGATGTGGAAATAAATTGATAACATATTATTTAATGCTATAAATAAATAATTATAAACGAGTAAATAGCAAGTAATATCAACGTCCAAAGCACATTGTAGAAAAACTAGTATCTATACTATTTTTAAGAGTGAGAATAAGGGAGAAATAATGAGATTACCTATAATAATCTTAGTGAAAGTTTCAAAATTTTAAAATATCCTTATTCATTGGATAATCGATTGATAATAGTTTTAATAGTTTGAGTTTATTAAATAACTTGAATTTTTAATAATAAATAAATTATAATTTTTTAATAATTTTTTATTAATCTATTAAAAATGTATATTATTATATTATTTTAATATTATTATGTTTTTTTAAACGTAAATTTTTATTTTAATGTATTATTCTAATTGAACTTTCTTTTTGAACCAATGAATCAATGATTATTTACAATATTGATTGTTTAAAAAGATAGATTATTATTTTAATTTTAAAATAAACATCAAAATATAAAAAAATACATCTATAAAAAATACTGTTTCACACGTTATATATATATATCACTTTTAAAATTTTGAATGTTTTTGTTATTTATATCTATTTATATATATCTAAATTTTTTACGAACTTAAATCAACACTCAATAACATAGGATCATATTATTTAGTTTAAAAAAAAAAACCAGATGCTAATTTAAAGTTTAACCTTATCATTTTAAAAAAAATTGAAGTCTAATCTTATAATTAATAATAATTTATTCATTTTATCATCTATAATTATTTCGTTAAATATACTTGACTTTTAATATTGTCCTATCATATTAAAATTAATTTTTAAAAAATTATTATTCGCCTATAATATGAATATCATTAATCATATCTTACATTATATAAATATCTACAGAATATTAGAGAAAAATTATAATCATATTTAATACCAATAAGAATAAATTAACGGATACAAACAATAAGTAATACCGAATATTAACAACATGTAACGCAAGTCACAAAAAACACCAGTAAATATAAAAGTAGGAAGGAGAGGTCATGCTTATGCTAAAATTATTTTAAAAATAAAATTGAAATTATATATTAATATATATACATTCATTCTCATTTCTATTTCATTTCCAAAGACAAATAAAAAATGCCCAAAAATTTAACAAACTGCTGACTAGTGCGGAAGGATTCAATCACCATCAGTTTACTGTTACAATATATATATATATATATATAACTTAAATATATTTTATACCATGTGTAGAAAATTAATATAATCAAATATAATTTCAACATAAATATTATATTAAAAATGCATTTGATTATCACATACTAAATTTAGTTTTACTTCAGTCACAAACAGCTGAGGTAACTGATAATGGATAACGAAAACTATTAGCATACTTGAAGGAGATGGTTTCGCCAGGGGCAAGAGCATCTCCACCATTGACAAGGCAATCATTAAAGATAATTCGCCGGAAAACTCTAGGATTGATCAATTGAACAGAGCTGAACCATCCACAACTGACATGAATATCCGAAATACTACTGCCTGAGACACCAACGTTCAGTATTTGAACTATGAAAGATGGAGTTCCATCAGGAAGTGAGGCTGTTGAGCCCTGAGATATCACTATATCATCCTTCGAGCATGATTTCCCTATTCGGTTTTTATCGCCATTATTATCTGTTCCAAGATTTCAGATATGGTGAAATTCTATTAATTTCTTCCCCTTATAAAAAAGAATACAAGAAACAGCAAATACAAGAAAGAAGGAGATGATTATTTTACCGTTAGTGGACTCCAAAAGCTTCCTAGCAGAGGCAGTGGTTGCGATTTCCTTGGAAAATTCTATGCTTTTAATGCCAGCTGATTCACTTTCAACCACTGCATTGTTATGAAAAGATGACCAAAATTTTGAATCTTTTACATTAATCCAAAGATTAAATAAGAAACTAGGCTGCGTGCATGCGTGGTCGTCTAGCACTAATGTAAAATTAATTGCTTAGTTTGCCTTTTTCCTGACATAAAGTCTACATTTTCCTGCTTACTAAAAGTATTGTTTATCGGAAAGTTATACTAGTAAGTTGTATATTTTAATAATTTGTTTTTGGAAAAGGAAATTTCTACTCAAGAATAGAAAACCAGTGAGTTAAGTCCTCTAACTTTTGCTCTCTGATTTAATAGATACAGAGAAAGGAAGAAGAAGAAGATACCGAGAAAAATAGCGAGTAAATAACTTATCATCGTTGCGAGTATGTAGACTTGGCGCTTATCAACAATTATCATCATCGTGATCAGCCTCTTTTTATCTGTAACTGTTTCAAAATCTACCAAGAAATATTCAACAAAGCATTATTCACATGCATAAATATACAAATGACATATTCTTAAGAACGATAATCCAGTAAACCTTACAGAGATGAAAAAGTATTGTGCTCTGGTCGCCACCAAATTTCAAGAGGCTAAAGAGCGGTTATGAGGAAGAATATTTATAGGGCAACAAGCTTATGGACTAAGGATGAAAGCATTAAATCGTTTGAATAAAATATGAATTGTAGCCGCTAGACAAAAGCATCGTTGGCCATTAATTCATTCTACTGTGAAGGCAAACAGTATAGGCTGTCCAATCTTCTTTAATATTGCCAATCTCAATATGATATAACTTTTTTTTTTTTTTTTCTTTTTTCAACTTTTGAATTCAGGTCCATGAATTACTTCGAATTGCCTTTTTTTAATGGAAATTTTGAATAAGATCTCAATTCTCAACTAGGTAACTTGAATTTGTATTATTGTAAATTTATAGTTATTTTATAGCCTAACACAAAAATTTACCCTTAAAATTAATATGTTTAACCTTATGGCATCTTAAAATTTATGAAAGACCTATTATATCCATAAATTTCTATTTTTTTACCATTAAACAGCTTGTTGAAGCATCATAGCTTGTAACTTGCAAGCAGTGGTGGAGCCACGTATAGTGACAGGGTACACTGACTTGAAAATTTTTTTTAAGCAACCAGTATTATATTTATAAAGTGAATCTCTTAAGTTGTTAGATTTCTTGTAAAAAATGATTTTTTTGTAAAGTTGCTTGGTTACAAAATAATAACTCTGGTTACTAATATTTTATAATAATTCTCAATAATTTATAAAAAGTTGTTGTTTTTTGTAAAGTTGTTGGATTACAAAATAATAGTTCTAAATGTCAATATTTTATAGTACTTCCTAATAATTTGTAAAAAATAGTTGTTTTCTGTAAAATTACCAATTACAAAATAATAAATCAAGTTACCAAGATTTTCTACTTTCTAATACTTTGTAAAAAGTATTATTTTTTATAAAATTGTGAGATTACAAAATAATAGCTTCAATCATCAATGATATTTCTTAATATATCGTCAAAGATGATCGTTTTTTAATTTGTAAAAAGTTGGTAGTTTACAAAATAATAACTCTGATTGCCAACATTTTGTAAAATTTTTAAGAAAATTGTGAAATGATGTTAGTTTTTGTAAAATTATTGGATTATAAAATAATAGCTCTATTTCCCATTATTTTTGTAATATTTCCTAATATTTTGTAAAAGGTAGTTGTTTCTTGTAAAAGTTGGTGAATTACAAATTATAGCTTTTCCTCTCGATATTTTATAATATTTTTAAGTATTTTGTAACTAATGGTTTTTTTTATATAAAATTGTTGAATTACAAAATAATAATTCCATATTTCAATATTTTGTAAAACTTTCTAATATTTTGTTGGGAAAATAATTAATTCATCCCTGAAATTTAACCAACTAACTAAATCGTCATTATAGTTTATCAATATTAATTAACGGTTTCTGAAGTTTACCTTCATTAAACTATTTAGTCATTTCACCCGCTTTTTTCTGATTTTGCCGTTAAAATTTGTAAGACGAAGACATATATAGCTTCACAATCAAACAAGAAAAGACATAATTAACCTAGGCTATTATCGTCTACTTAACTCCTTCTCTACGCTGCAAACCACCATAATGCACTGTAAGATCTAGTCCGATCATCCTGCCTCCACGCAAACTAACCCAACCTCTGCATCCGCACACTCTCTTCCTGCTCTAGTCAGCCAACACACAGCGAGACATAGCCCGAGCCGCACATTGAGCGAGTTGAAGCATTTGAGAGAAGAAACGTTTCAATGGCAGATGAGCAACACAGAGACGTGGGTGAGTGCGACTTTAACAAACAGGAACACGTGTTTGATGATTTTGAAGAAGTTGAAAGTAAGGTGAAAGGTGATGTGAAGCGAAAGGTCAGAAAATTCATGTCTTTTTTCATGAGAAAATTTTCATAATCTATTCCCGAGGTTACTGGTGGTGATGGTTTTTTTTTTTTTTTTTTTTTTTTTTTTTAATTGTCAAGCTTTTTGATAAATTGGTTTGTTCAATCTTTTATTGCTTCTATAAGGGATGCCTTTTTGGAGACATTTTGCATATAATTACTTCTTTTTTGGGCTTGTAAAACATAGATTCAATTTTTTATAGGAATTCCTGCTCCTGGGAAGGAGCTTACTGATGAATTCAATATCCTGGAGGCTCGTCTATGAAACTCTATTTCTCTAAATAAGGGTACCTTAATTCTTCACTGAAGACTACCTTTAATCTGTTGAAAACAAAAATTTTATATGATCCTACCTGTTATGATGTCTATTTTGTTTTTATTGTTTTGATTTTTTGTAGCCAGTTTCATCGAAGCTGTATGTGTGTATGATCTTACTGCTTAGTAGTCATGCTCTATGAATTTTTTTTTTTTTTAAAAAATCATGCTCTGTAGCGTGGTGTGTGGTATTTGCTTTTTCTTAGACCAATTGGAATTAAACAAAAAAATATGGATTTTAAAATTGGAGTTTATATATAAAAGTGTTTGGAGTTATTTTTGCTTGTTTCTCCATCTCGATCTGGGCTATTATCATCTTTTCTTATTTAATTGGGAGGCTATTTTTGTCTTTTCACATATTTTAATGGCAAAGTTAGGTTAAAATGGATGGAAGGATTGAATGGTTTAACAGAAGTAAATCTCGGGGACCATTAATTAATATTGATAAAATACGAGGACGAGTTTATTAATTTAGTCAAATCCGAGGAATGAATTAATTATTTTCCCTATTTTGTAAAAAGTGATAATTTTTTGTAACTCAAGATTAAAGTAGGAAGATTTTCCTTAATTTTCCTTGAACGCAGTGTAGCGAGCCTCTCCTCAAAATAATGAGCTAAAAAGTAATTATTGTAAAATCATCAATAATCATTTAAATGCATTGAACTAGGATTGTTCCTTATCTTAATTTCTTAACATTCTTCTTGATATGCAAATTCGAGAATCAAGAATACACAGAGAAGAGGGAGAGAAGATAGAGAATTCTAGAAGAAGAGAAGAGAAAGACTGAACAGATTTTCCATAGTAGCCTCTAACAATCTAACTAATTCTCTCACCTAAATTCATAAGCCAGCTAACAATACGAATGCGGCATTGTTTCTTCTATTAGTGTAGCTAAGTTAATTGTCAATATGATGTCGCTCCACTTAATGCTATGGTATCATTTTGACAATTGAGAATAAGAAGCTTTATTCAAGATCTATACACGTATCAGTACCTCCCCCTCCAGAAAATCCTTGCCCTTAAGGATTAAAATCTTGGAATCTAATTGTAATTCCATTTGCAAACTCCTAAGTAGCATCCATAGGTGAAGCATTCTTCCAATGAATGAGCCATTGAGTAGCAGCCTAGTTACCCCTATTGACTATTCTTCGATTGAAAATAGCTTGTGGATAGGGAGGTTGAAGGCTAGCAATAGCAGGTAACTCAGTAGAAGCTGTGAAGCTAGAGTGAGTAGGTTTCAGCAGAGGCATATGAAATGCATTATGTATTTGGGCTACAGGAGGTACCTGCAATTTATAAGCTACTTTACCAATCTTATCTAAAATTTTATAGGGTCCATAGTACCTATAATGTAGCTTAGAATGGAACCTTAGTAGACTTTTGCATATAAGGCTTGAGCTTGAGTAAAACCATATCCCCACATTGAATGTCCTATCAGATCTTCTCTTATTGGCCTGAGTTGTCATTCCTTGTATAGCTTTGGATAATTGAAATTTGAGAAGCTGTATAGCTGGATAACCATATCAACAGCTTCAAAAAGAGAGTCCTGGGGAAAATAGGGTAAATGAATAGGGGTGGTAAGACATAAAGGGCAAGGAAAGGTGTAGTTTGAATAGAAGAATGGAAGGTTGTATTATACCAATACTCTACCAAAGAAAGCCAATGATGTCAGGTGCAGGATAACTCTCCAGCCATGCCTCTCAAATATGTCTGAAGACATTTGTTGACCACTTCTATCTGTCAATCAGATTGAGGATGGTAAGCAGTGGATAGATTAAGAGAAATGCCTTGAAGTTTAAAGAATTCTTACCAGGATGTACTAAGAAAGATATGGTCCCTATCAGACACAATACTCTGTGCTAATCCATGGAGTTTATAAACATTACCCAGAAAGGCCTAAGCTATAATCTTAGCATCATAGGGATGGGAAAGCTCCATGAAATGAATGAACTTAGTAAGTTGGTCCACCACAACATAGATTACTTCTTGCCATTGGATTTGGGTAGTGCTTCCACAAAATCCATGGTCATATTTGTAAAAATACTTTGGGGAAGGGGCCCTAGAATGGCAATGGTTTCATATTTAGTTATTTGACAGATTTCACAAGCCCTGACATACCTCTTGACTTCGTTGGTAAGCCCTTTCCAATAAACCATTGTTGAGAGCCTTCTAACAGTAGCTGTGACCCTTGAGTGACCGCTATAGCTAAATCATGGTATAATTATAGTCGAGCATGTTTTGAAGCAAGACTGGATGCAATTACTAGTTTTCCTTTTCTCTTTAGCTGATTGTCATGCCAAGTATACTTAGGGTGAAGGTTGGAGTTTTATTGTTTGAGGGAAATTATATGTTGGAGAAATTGATCAATTTGCCATTGCTCCTTAATAGAAGCCATTAACTAATCTGGTAGAAGATGACCATAAATCATAGTAAGAGAAGCTGATCCTATCCTAGAGAGGGCATATGATGCTACATTTTCATGCCCCTTCTTATAATGTATTTCAAAATCCTAGGGTTGAATATGCTTTATTGGGGTCTTAGCTTCTGTTCAAATAAGAATTTAAAGCTCTTATGACATGTCTTAATAATGAAATGCCTAGAGTTGAGATAGTGGTCCCACTATTTTATAGCAAATAAGATAGCAAGCAATTCCCTTTCATAGGTGGAGAGCATCTGATTTTTAGGAGACAAGGGCTTGCTTATGTAAGGGCTTGCTAGAGTGTGTCCCTCTTGCATGAGGACAACTCTAATTCCTTCACTATTAGCATCTGTCTCAACTATGAAAGGCTTGGAGAAATCTGGTAAGGCAAGAACTGAGGCCTTGATCATAGCTTACTTAAGTGTGAGAAAGGCCTTTTGAGCTTCTAATGTCTAATGGAAGTTTCCTAATTTAAGCAATTTTGTCAAAGGTCTAGCCAAATGTCTATACCAGCCATAAAACGGCTGTAATACCCTATGAAACCCAAAAAGCTTCTCAGCTGCTTGACATTTTGGGGTTCTAGCCAATCCCTTACCACTGCAATCTTAGCAAGGTATGTGTGCACTCCTTGAGTGGAAATCACATGGCCAAGGTATTCTACTTGAGAAGCCCAAAATGAACATTTGCTTTGCTTAGCAAATAGGGTGTGTGCTCTCATAGCTTGGAAAATGAAAGGCAAATGTTGAAGGTGCTCCTCTTGAGAATGACTATAGACAAGAATGTCATCAAAAAACACTAAAACAAACTTCCTTAGGAAGGGTTTAAAGATGGCAATTATTAGAGACTAAAATGTAGCAAGGGCATTAGTTAGGCCGAAAGGCATGACTAAGAATTCGTAGTGCCCCTTGTGAGTTTTAAATGTTGTCTTAGGGATATCTTCTTTATACATTCTAATTTGCCAGTACCCTGACCTTATATCAATTTTTTAGAATATCACAGCTCCCCCAAGCTCTTCTAATAGTTCTTCAATTAAGGGTATAGGGCACTTATCCTTCACTGTAATGGCATTTAAGGCCATGTAGTCAATGCACAATCTTCAGGAGTTTTCTTTCTGCTTTACTAACATAATAAGGCTAGTATAGGGGCTATGGCTATGCCTTATGACCCCATTTTGTAGCATTTCTCCAATCATATTCTCTATGACACTCTTTTGCTCTACTTCATATCTATAAGGCCTAATATTAATATTTTGAGATCTAGGTTTTAATAATGTAGTCATGTGCCCTTTGAGGAGGTAAAGTCTTTGGTTCTTGAAAGTGATATGAGAATGTATCTAACAGTAATTGAAGGTCTTGTTCCATAAGCTGAGATTGCATTTGCAGGCTGAAAGCTTGCTACCCTTTGGTTCATAACTTAGGCTATCACAATCATCTCTTACACTTCTTTTTAATGATAATGCATTTAATACATTACTAGTAGTTTGAAACTCTTCACCCCGAAGAACATACTGTTGATCCTACAATTTAAATTCTATAGTGAGATTAAAGAAGTTCCAGTTGATATCACCTAAGGTCTTCTGCCGCTGAATTCCCAAAATAAGATCATAGCTTTCTAGAGGCAATATATACACATCAGGTTCAAAGAATTTCCCTTGCATACACCATTCAAGCCCTGCACACATACTGTCACATTTCAACTCTGTCCCATTAGCAATCTCCACCCATATACTTGCAACTTTCTTCAATTTACATTGCAGTTACTCTACCAATTTCTCATTAAGGAAGTTATGATTGCTGCCTATATCAATGAGTATGTGCAACCTCTTTTTACCACTCAATCATTTTACCATCATGGTTTGGTTGCTACCAATTCCCTATAATGCATGTAAGGACAGTTGCCCCTCCACTGCATTATCATTACAATCGGTCTCAGCTTCTATTTCACCATCCTGTGGTTCTTGTTCCTCAGAAATTACCTCATTTAGTTGGAGAACATACACCTGTTTCTCGGAACATCTGTGCTGTACAGAAAACTTCTCATCACACCAAAAACACAAATTCTTGGCTCTTTTCCCATCCATTTCCTTGCTAATTAAGGTCAAGGGTAGTCTATTGTTAGTGTAAGGTAATCTCTGTAAGTTGGGGGTAGGGAGTAATGCAGGTAGTGATTTTTGAGGTTGATTGTTTGTATTGGCTTTATAGGTTTGGGTGTTAGATTGTGGGTTTTGGAAATTTAGTTGTTTAATGTATGGGTTCAGGGTAGTATAGGAAGAAAAGGCTGTTATTCTCACTATTCTGGGCTTCTATTGAATGGCAGCAACAAACAGCTCTTATAAGAATAGGCTTCAGATAAGGTCTTCGGTCGAAACATCCTTATTTGCATTTGTAACTTGTCTTTTAATCCTCAGAGGAAGAAGCTAAGGGCTTGTAACTCAGTAATTCCAACCCTAGGATATAGTTCATAAAAAACATCTAAGTATCCTTATAATGTATCTTCTTGCTTAAGATTTCTCAAATCCGCAATTGGATCATCATAAGCCTAAGTCCCAAAGCTAGCAATCAGACCTTCCACATAACTCGCCCAATTCACATAAGCTTCATTTCTGTTCAACTTAATATAACCCCAATGCCTTTGAATTGCTTTGCCTTCTAAGTAAAAAGCAGTAATTTTTAACTCTATTTTCTGAATTAATTCTTGCAACTTAAGAATAATACTCACATTTGAGTAGCCATCCATCCAATCCTCGCCATTGAAGCGAGGAAGATCTAGTTTTGGTCCGTTTCCCCAATTACTAACTGTTGGTGTGCTAAAATTGACAAATTGATGAGAAGTCTCAGATTGTTGCCTGATTGGTGACGGTGCTCTTCACGTTGAGATTGTTGATTGTTGGCAACCATAAGTGTCTTCAATTTAGTAATGGCGCCAAGAAACCTCTTCCTTAGAGCTTCCTGCAATTTGGTAGTGGGCAGTTCCCACATAGCCAAGAAAGAGAGAAGAGGGAGAGAAGACAGATAATTCTAAAAGAAGAGAAGAGAGGGACTTAGCAGATTTTCCATACAATGCAATACAAAATATCATCAGCTAGTTTAATACTCAACTCTAACTGCCTTTAACAATCTAACTAATTCTCTTGCCTAAATTCATAAGCCAGTTAATAACACAAATGCGGCATTCGTTTCTTCTATTAGCGTAGCTAAGCTAATTGTCAATGCAATGTCGCTCCACTTAGTGCTACGGTATCGTTTTGACAATTGAGAATAAGAAGCTTTATTTAAGAGCTGTACACGTATCATTTCTTCGAAGAGTTTTTCGGTAATCCAAAGACAAGCAAATTAAATTGAAGACAAAAGTGAAAGGAAAGGAGAAGCAGAAATGTTAAAGAACGAGAGCAAATGAAGTTGACCTAACTCTCAAACGACAAAAATGTTGCTTGGTGCTGTTATTCGGTAGCCAAATTTTGCCAGCTAAAGCATAGCCATGTTGTGTTATTAATTAAGTATTGGTTATTTTCATCTTTCTAAACTTTTATAATGTTAAAATATAATGTTGAGATTAAGTAAATATAATAACTGATTAAAAAATAAAAATTAAATCAGAATTAAAATATGCTAAAGTTTTTAACCAATTAATCATATATTATACAATATCCCCATGAAAGTTGACAATGGACTCCATTTTAGGATGTGTATTGTTAATCTCTCAGAAATTGAGGATTTGGAGAATTTAGAATTAGCCCCTTTCGAGCTTAATTTGGAATATTTATATTGATGGAGAGCTAATTATTGTTGGATAAGAGGAGCCTTTTAACTAAAGGACTGCTTAAGCCCGAACTGAATACTGCTTAAGTCCGAGCTGGAGGACTGCTTAAGTCCGAGCTGATGGACTACTCAAGTCAGAACTCATGAACCTGTCGAGAGAATAAGGAGTCTCAAAGTTTCTAAGTAAAAAGAAATCTTCAGGAAAAACTTAACATATTATGCTTTCTCAAATTTTTCTAAGGCATGATATGCTAAATGAAAAAAATCTGAGATTATGTTTATTGTTTCATTCTAGAACTACTTTGTACTTTTATTTTATGGAAATACAATAAGCCTTCTTTAGATTATCTGAATTTCATGTTCGGGGTAGTTCCAGTCCATGAATTTTCTTGAGCTTGTATATACTTCTATAAGTAGTTTGACATCCAAGGTCAGATATCTCTCGGGCTCCACCTCCCATTTGGTGAGTTCGCCCACAGGCGCTAAGTTCAGCTCTGAGCTTTCTCTAAGTATGTCAAAAGGTTGATGCTCTGCTGATATTGTGAACTTGTTGTCATCTGACATCCACATTCTAGGTAGGGTGAGGGGTATCCCTTTGAGAGCAACTGTGTATGCTTCTCTAGCCATCCTTTGATCTCCCCTTACTACAACAACCTCATTGTTGTCATAGTAAAATTTTAGAGTTAGGTACTTGATGCATGATACTACCTCCAGCTCATATAAGGCAAGTCTGCCTAATATGCCATTATATGGAAAGTGGATGTCTGCTACCATGAATTCTGACTTGAATCTTCCTGAGGTACCATTCGCTCCGAGCTCTAAAGTTACATCTATGGATCTAGTGATAGGGACTGGCTTCCCAGGAAGTCTATCTAGAGGGGTTTGGACAGGTTTTAACTTCGTCTGGTCTAATTTTAAGGCTCTGAAGACCTCCATAGTCAACAAGTTAATTGCACTACCCTCATCTACCAGGATCCTTTTTACCAAGAAGTTTTCTAGGACCCTTTCTATTACCAAAGCATCATTGTGTAGGGTATGCACATGTTCTCCATCTACCTCAGAGAATATGATTGGTGGTCTCATGACCAAGTTTGGTTGGGGGAATACAAAATAAATTTCCCTAGCCCTTCTTTTCCTCATTGAGTTACTATCCCCGCCTGAGGAGCCTCCAAATATTGTATGAGTTGTGCCTAAAGTGTTACATTGTTTTATCTACTTTTCGTTGCTCTCAGTTTCTTTCAGAACCTGTCCCACAAACTCTTTTTTCAATTGCCAGCAAGCTTCAGTATCATGGCCTGTGTCCCTATGAAATTCACAGTGTCTATTCTTGTCTCGATAGCCCGTACTATCTTCCTTCATCTTTTTAGGATAATTGAGTTAAACCTTATTTCTGTGATCCCTAATCCAGGATAATATTTTCGAGTATGGCTTATTCAAAGGGGTGAACTCTTGGTCTTATTGTGATCTATCTTCTCTTGAGTAGGGTGCTCTAATAGCGTAGCTAGTTCATAGATGCTGGAGAGGCGATCTTCTCCAGGGCAAACATCTCGTGATTGGAGAAGGGTGTTTTCTATGCTTGAGCTTTTCTTCCTTAGGTGATCTTCGGTGTTGAGCTTTGTACGATTCGTCTAGTTTTGCATATTTGTGAGCTCGTGCCATGAGTGCAGTAAAAGTTAGAGGAAGGTCTATACTCAAACTCTAGAATAGCTTGCAATATTTGCAGTTCTTCATTACGGCACTAATGGCCACTTCACCATTTAGGTTTTCAATACGCATCGGCGTTCTCTGGAATCTGGAGACATACTGTCTCAATGTCTTGCCATCTTCTCTCTTTAGGTCTATTAGATTAGATTAGGTTTTCCTGGATGACACACTTGTGATGAACCGAGTTCGGAATGCAATAGCCAGTTGGGAGAATGATTGGATGGATCTTGTTTTGAGAGGTTGATACCACTCTTGGGCTGCCCCTTGAGTGTGGTCGCGAAGACCTTGCACATAAGATCTTTAGAGTTTATTTGCAAGTACATCATGGTTCGGAAAGTCGCAAGTGACTTTGGGGATCTGCGGATTCGTCATAAGGTTGGAAAATCGAAATTTTGAATTTCGAGGGGAAAAGTTACACCCAAAATATTGGTCGACAGGGGGGAGTCCTCCCTGAGGCCATAGTCCCCCACCTCTCCTATTTCCCTATAGTCCCTAGCCAGCTCCTTGACAACGTTTCGAAGATTTTGCACTATTCATAACTGGTTGTGTGTGGCTCGACCCCTGACTATAGGGAGCGGCCATACTGAGGTTTGCCTCCGACTCTGCCTCATGGAGTTGTTCAAATGCTAGGTGGCTTTGTCGCCTAGGTAATGCTGGAGGTGCACCATGCTCTTTGTGGCATTGGCTTGTTGGTTCACCTAGAGGCATCAGCTCGCCACCTAGATGGGGGGTTTCAAGAAGGTGCTTTAGCACAGTGGTGAATTGTAAGTATACTTGAGTTAGGGCTGTCGCCACTTGAGGGTCGGTTGTCTGTGGAGGTGGCGTCGCAGCTTGTCTAGCCGCTTCACCACGGCTGTTGTCCTGACCCTCCATGCATTGGTGTTCGACCAATTCATTAGTGATAGTATTCAATATGAAAAAAGTTGAGATCATTGGGGATTAAAGGTGTGTTTTATGCTCATTGCACCAATTTTTAAGCTCTCAGAAATTGAAGATTTGGAGAATTTAGAATTAGCCCCCTTTATGCTTAATTGGGAATATTTATATTGATGGAGAGATAATTATAGTTGGATAATGATAATAGGAATCCTAGTTTATTGTTAATTAGAGTTTATTTAGGAGTCTAATATCTTTTTATATTATTCTTTTATATATTTTATTATTATATATTATCATATATAGTATTCAAAATAAGTGTACTTATCCCTAATATCATCATTAGTTTTATTACTAATATCATCATTACTTATATTCACTTGCTATAAAAATTGCAAAGAAGCATTCGGTTGCAGGTTGAGTTTTCAATAGATAAATTAAAAATTCACAAGAATCAGAAATGTCAAATATAGTCAATTTAAAATAAAATGTGTAAGTAAAATGAATTATATCTTCATAAACCATCGCATCTAAGGAAATTGAAAATAATTGAGAAATTCAATAATGGGAAAAAAATTATTACATAAATAATAAATTTATATATGAAAAAGTAATCATTCCATGTATTTCTAATATGAATTTATAGATATCATAATTAATTAATTATTATTAATATTCCATTATTTATGAAAAATAAACTCAATTATAGACTTTTTTTTAAACTACTTTTTTTATAAGTTATATTCCACGTTCTCATTATTTGTTTTATACTCATTATTCATTTTTAATATTAAATATGGATCATTTTTATTTTTTTAAATTCTTATAATAAAATATAATTTCATATTGAGATATTAACCTCAGTATAATGACTAAATAATAAAAATAAAAATTAAATTCGAATTGCAATTTGAAAATACTAAGTTTTTTTAAGCAATTAATCTCATAGTAAAATAACTTTCCACTATATATATCTCATTAAAATAGATAAATTTGAATATCATTTTTTTTCCTAATATCATCATCAATTACATCTTCTCAAGGATCCACTTAAATACTAAAAATTGCAAGCAAAGCATTCTTTATAGTAGGTTGAGTTTTTAATAGATAAATGAAAAAAAAATAGAAAAATAAAAAAACAATTGAATATATACTTAAAATAAAATGTATAAACAAAATGAATTCTACCACGTATAAAATGTATAAACAAACTCTTCAAAGAATAGATTTAAAGTCTAGTATATCCTTTCTTTTTTTTTTTTTTTTCCCATAAGCTACATTGCATTCAAAGCTATTGAACAATAATTAAAACTCAACAATGGAGAAAAAAAATATTCATAAATAATAAATTTACATGTGAAAAAATACCACGTATTTATACATGGATCATAGATATCCTAGTTAATAAATAATTATTAATTATTATGAATTTCCTTAATTATAAACAAATAAAGTAAAATTTTTATTATTTATTAAAAAATAAAATTGAAAAATTTTTTACAAAATAATTGGAATAATATAACGGAAATATTAACTTATTGTTAAAATTAAATTTCAAATTCTTAATGATAATATTAATTTTCTTTTATATTTAAAATTTTAATAATATTATTAATAATATTCACAATAGTATTTAAAAAAGTAATTTGCTTAAATTAAAAAAAATCTGACTCACATTAATCTCATATGAAATTAAAAAAATAATATTACACATTGTTGTTTTATTAATCAACCATTATACTCACATTATCTCATATAAAATTTTGTTTTAACATTATAAAAATCTAAATAATATAAGACAAATTATAATCAATATTTAATATTAAAAAATAAAAATGAGTATAAATAGCAAAGAAAAGTGAGCAGTGACATAAAAAATTGAACGATTATGAGTATAATCTATGTGCAATACAAGTTATAAAAAGACTAGTCTATGCGAAAGTATGAATAGTGAGTGAGAAACATATTGCTAGTAAATTTATAGATTAATAAGAATATCATTAAGGATTTTAATTTTATTAGTTAAAAAATTAATGGTAATTTAGTTTTAATTAATTATATTAATTTTATATTTAAATCTAAATTCTATAAACTAAGAAATTATATTATACATTACATAATGTATATATTAAATATGATAAAAATATAATATCATTAAAGATTTTAATTTTATTGGTTAAACAAATAAAGGTAATTCAAATTTTATTGGTCATATTAATGTCTTATTTAAATCTAAATTCTATTGGATAAAATAATAAATTATATATATACTAAATAATATATTTATTAAATTGAAATATCCCGAATTTTTATTTTCAAAACTTTTAAATTTTTATTAAATTAAAAATTTCGATTTTTGACTATATGGACTTTAAACACCAAACAATCTTAAATTTAGGTCCAAAGTGTTGTGAGTTGGGCCCAAGCCCAAATATATTGTCAGAATTTTCGATTTGAGGACAGTTAAAAATTTTCAAGAAATAATATGAAACTCCAGCAATTTAATCTGTTATGAATATATATAAATTAATTATCCTAAAAAAAAAAATCAAATATCATAATTGTTCATATTTTATTTATATTGAGTGAATGGAGAAAATATTATGGAACCAAACTAAATAATTAAAATAAATCGAACCGGGCCTTAAAACTAAATTGATCTTTCGAAAACCACACAAATAGCTTGAAAACCAAGTGAAAAACCTGCAAACCGAGCAAAAATCGAGGCGAATCATTAAATTAGACCAAACCGGTTCGAATCGAATCGGAATGGTCTAGAAGCCCCAAGATTTTTTCTTTTCTTTTCTTTTCTTTTTTCTTTTTCTTTTTTTTCTTTTCCTTCTTTTTCTCTTTTTCCCTTCTTCTTCCTGGAGCCAGCGCCATGCGCGCGACACCCCTACCCCTCCCTTTTTTTCCGACCACCCGAGACCATCGCCAACCTCGTTGTCGCCTCCTCACTGCAGCAGCCCTCGCCTCCCTTCCTCTCTCTCTCCTTTCATTTCTGGCGTACACTCACAGCAGACTTGCGAGTTTGTGATCGGGAAATCGCGTCGCCTCTTTAGCTCAACTCTCCGGCGATCGATCGACTCCAGCTTCATCCCCGTCGACGGTGTAGCTCCGCTCTCCCCTTCTCCATCGTCGTTCACCTACTGGTGCAGCAAATCGCAAGGAGTTGCGATATCGTTCTTCGGCAGGGACAGTGGCATTTCCTTTCTGTCTTGCACTTTTCCGACATTTTCGCAACTGGGTAAGCAATTTCCAACCTTTCTCTTAGTAAGGTAAGTTGATTAGTGAATTTGCCAGCCTGTGTGCTATGAGATTAAACTGGAATTTAGGAATTTTATTTTTAATTATTCCTTCAAATTATTGTTTGATAGTGTACATATGAGGTAGTAGGTCTAATATTTGCAACAGATTGGTTAGTTGGTGTACAATTTAAGATTTTAGCGTAGAAAAACAACGAATCTGTGTAGTGGCAGCAAATATATTAAATTGTTGTAGAAGACAAATATGGATGAGGAAGTGTATTTTTTTTTTTAATTTCCAGGTCGATAGATATTCATAAATGCTTATTCATATTCAATAGATGATGGTTCATGGATCATTAAATGGAATTTCGAGATCTTAATTAATAACAAGGAAATGGAAGAGTTTATAAATTATAATTGCATATAATTATTAAAGGTATATATATATATATATATATATATATATATATATATATATAGTTACACTAGAAGGATATAAACGTTAAGCCAATATAAATTTGCAATTGTTTAACTACTTAGTTATTTGCTTAACCTTATAAAGTAAAGTTAAAATTTTGTATTGGTGATTAATTATTGATGTTGTTAGTTGGATGATACGAGATACTTAGAACATAATGTGTAAATTTGAATAGAGTAAAACTTCTTGTTCTAATAAGTGGTAACTGAGGTTAAGCTTGAAGTCTTACATGCCTAGGTACCAATGAAAAGATATGGAATAAGAATTAATCGTGAAAGTTAATTATGCACATATGCTTGTATATACATACATATGTATCCAATGACTGATAAATGATGTTATTTAGAATATGAATTAAGCTCATGTAAGTTGTTATGGATGTTAAATGGCGATAATGTCATTTAAAGGCGGACGGGTATTTGATTTGATTGATTGCCTGACGGATGGGCTGTGTGTGTCTATATATATATATATATATATATATATATATATAGGCCAAGGCATCTCCAACAGTAAAGGCCAAGGCATCTCCAACAGTAAAGGCCAAGGCATCTTCCTCAGCCAGTGGCAGACAAGGAACTATTCATTAATAGTAAAGATTCGCCAATTTTCCTATTAAAAGGGAGCCTCTCCCCTTGTGAAGGCATAGGTTTTAGTTTATATTTAGTACCAAAAGCTGAATTCATTGCCTTATAATGAATTTTATAAATTAAAGCTATAGGAATTGATCCTTGCTTCATTTTATAATTATGAGTTTTAATTTCCAAAACTATACTTTCTAAAATATTTAAATCATTTAATGAGACAGTCATATCTGGATAGACCTCAAAGGAGATCGGTCCTTCACTTAAGCTAGTCTCAACTGATCCTAATAAAGAATCTTGAAAATTTAAAAATCTAGCGTCTCTTACTACTGCAAGAATACTAGTATTTAATCCTTCTCTGGTTAAAGGTTTTATTCCCACTTGAATTAATCCTATATGAATATATTTATATTTTTTACTTTTATGATGTTGCAAAGTTTTAGAAGATAAAAGAGTTATTCTTTCAAAAGGTTTACTCAATTGAAAATCTCTTTCTTCGGTTTTAATTACATAGTCAGTTTTAAATAAATTAAATTTATTTATTTTATAAATTTGTTCTTTATCAACTTTAGGTATTTCCCATTCATCAATTGCTTTACTAAAATCTTGTAAAATTAATTCATTTCTATTTATTACCCTTTTAATTTCTGAAGAATCTGAGTCATCAGATTTAATACTACTTACTGATCTACACAATAAAGGATCCATTTTAATATATCAAAGAAGTTGGGACGATCCGGTTATACCCTTCCAGGTTATACCCATTCGATGCCCCTTATGGGTCTTATACTACTTCTGGGTTCAGTAGGAATAGGGTTCAGTGGACAATGCCAACACAAAATTGATATACTTCAAATGAAAACTTTATTAATGTTAAACAATAAGAAGTTTTAAACCCTTAGGCTCTGATACCAACAAAAAGATATAGGGATCGATTATTGATTTAATAATAACAAGTTCTTATTTAAAACTTCTAGTCAAGTCTTTTTGTCAAATCTTATAATAAAGAATCTTTAAATCTAAAAGTCTTTAAGTCTTTATACAAAAACAAAAACTTCTTACACGTCTTTAAGTTTTATAACAAAACAACAAACAAGTTTTTAAAGCTAGTCAAGTCTTTACTTTAATCTAGTCAAGTCTTTAAAGAAACAAAGAAGTATTTATTCAACACGTCTTTACAATTCATAAATATGAAGAGAAGAAAGATTATTACTAGGATTGATATAGATACATACACAAATATTTAAATATAGATTATAACTATGAACTAAAATGCTATGATTAATTGGATTTATATGAATACTTATATAATTCATTAAATATAAAATCAACATACAATTTAAACAGTTTTTCTGATGTGGAAGATCAGACTAAGCTGCATCCACAGAGCATACTTATCACAAACAAAATCAATTTACCAAATAATTTTTTGTCAATCAACTCAACCAATTTTAATTAATTTATTTTAATTAAGGTTTAGGGTTCCTGCAACCTTAACCTGGGATCCCCAGAATTAAGTCAGAGTGTGGAGGGAGAAGAGAAAGGTGCCGTAAACACGGACTTATATTCGTAGCAGTTTAAAATAAAATACAAACTTTATTTATTTACAAAATATAAATACAAGATTTAAAAACTTACAACAATTTTACTTTAGACTTTCTCCAACTTGAACTCTTATAACTCGAACTAGGAGTACAGAAGGAGAGGGGGATTATAGGTAATAACTAAAACTAAAACCTATGCCTTCACAAGGGGAGAGGCTCCCTTTTAATAGGAAAATTGGCGAATCTTTACTATTAATGAATAGTTCCTTGTCTGCCACTGGCTGAGGAAGATGCCTTGGCCTTTACTGTTGGAGATGCCTTGGCCTTTACTGTTGGAGATGCCTTGGCCTTTACTGTTTGAAAATGACTTGGTGACTTAACTTTTACTGTTGCAAATGCTTCTTTTACAATGTGTCGGAACATGATGAGGAGGAAGAAGTTAACGTGTCCTTTTTCTTTGCTTTTCTTTTTATTTTTTCTTTTCTTTTTCCTTTAGCTTTGCCTTTCTTGTCTTTATCTTTTTGCTTTTGACTTGCTTTGCTTCGGATTTTTATGATATCGCTATCATCACTTTCATCACTAGATGAACTAGATGATGAGGATGATGGTAAAACGATTTTACCCTTGCTTTTATGGTGTGTAGTGTTTGAAGATTTACTGGAGGATGCACTGTGGGCTTTACTGGTGGATGGTTTTATAGGCTGATTTGAACTGATTGAGAGTTGTTCAGACATCTCTTGACAGATCAATCTATATTCTTCTGCTGTTTTAGCTGCAGCTAACCGAGCCTGACATTGGGCTTTTTGGATACCAAACTGGGGATTATCCTGAATAGCTAATGTATGGGCATAGGTTAAAGCTGGTTTAGATGGGCTGGATAATTTATTGCGGATCCATTGACTAATTTTATGTTCAGTGGTGGAATTCTTGAATGATCCCCACCATTTTATTTTATGTCTTTTTACTATCATGGGAATTTGACTTCCTGGAACATACTGATAATCAAAATACCATTGATATACCCATGGAGTGAAGAAAGTCATACAATAATACATCAAGGAAGGAATATGGACTTCTTCGGGTTTGGGTTTATAATGGGTTTTAAAGAACTGATACAAATAAAGGATATCATGAGGAATGATTTCCTCTGAAATTCCCTTAAATTGCCACCATCGTTTAAACCAATTTGGGATTTTTAAATCAGTGCGTATATTTTGATCAAAATATATTAACCATGAATGAGTAGTGGTGGGATTTTGAAGACAAAATATCGTATCCCATGCTTTTTTATAATCAAAATAATTATAACTCATATTATATTTATGTAATCCTTTAAATTTTACTGGTGTTACTAAAGAAGGTACGGGCCAATCCTTAGGATGGATGACGCGTTTTATTTTTATAGAAGAATAAGAAATAATGCCATTTTTATCAAAAGTATGTTTGATGTTTACTGATTCAGTATCTAATAATATATTATTATAATAGGCCTGAGGTTTTGACAAATCTGTCGGCATAAAAAACCAATTCTCAGGATAATAATTTTTTATAATTTGCCAAGGATTGGTATGATTATATCCATCCTCAACTTCGATTTCAAAATCAAATAAATTTTTATCAAACCATTTATGTATACTACCAGTAGATTTATATTGGATTTTTGGCAAATCCACAGCCATCAACGGATTTGATAACTCTTTACTGTCTACCGTTTGAGACAGAGTAGCCGTATCATGAGCGGATACGATCGCTTTAGATTTAGAAAACATACCTGGGTCCTCTGTGGAAGAGGATGCTATACCCTGCAGGGCTTTAATGACTTCGGGAGATTGAGAAAGTTCCTCAATCCATTTTTTAAGATCTTTAGGAGGAGTGGTTTTAGTGTTTAAGGTTTTAAGGTCTTCAGAGTGCTCAGAAAGAGCTTTAGTTGGGGAAACGGAATCTTGTTTAATTTCTTTCCCTTTATCCTTCTTTCTTCCCATGGTTCTGTAAGAATTCTCTAGTTAGAAAGTCTGGAATATTATTATCATTGCCTTTAATATATTCTATGTCAAATTCAAAAATACTTAAAAGTGCTTGCCATCTAGCAAAAATTTGTTTAGAGGCAAGGTTTTGGACATCTTTCTGCAGAACATCTTTTGCAGATTGACAATCAATACGAAGTAAAAATTTTTGATTTAAAAGATCAGATTGAAATTTATTTATACAAATAACAATACTTAAAATTTCTTTTTTAATAGTAGAATAATTTAATTGAGTTGGAGTCCAATGACCTGAAGTATATTGGATTATCCTTTCTTTACCATTTACTTTTTGTTTTAAAATGCCTCCATAACCAATATTAGAAGCATCAGTTTCAACAATTTTAAAAGCATTAGGATCAGGAATATATAAGTAAGGAATTTCTTTTACCAATGATTTTATCTTTTTTATTAATTGAGTATGCTGAGTTGTCCAAGGACCAGCATTTTTACAAAGTCTATTATGTAATGGTTTTATCATGCAATTTAAATTGGGATAAAAATCAATTACATAATTTAAACAACCAAGAAAACGTTGTAATTGGGGTTTATTAGTAATTTCATCAGGAAATTTTTCACCAAAAACAAGTGCTCTTTCTATAGGTTGAATCTTACCTTGTTCAATATAATGGCCTAAAAATCTAATTTTAGTTTTGAATAGATCCATCTTTGTTTTACTAAGTGCTAAACCATTTTGCCTAATTACCATATAAAAAGTTTTTAAGTGTTTAAAATGATCATCAATAGTTTGACTAAATATTAACACATCATCAATGTATACTATACAAAATTTACTATAGGGATTAAATATGTCATTCATGATCCTCTGAAATTCAGAAGGAGCATTTTTTAATCCAAAAGGCATTACATTCCATTCATATTGACCAAATGGAACTGTGAATGCTGTTTTATATCTGTCTTTAGGATCAATTTGAATCTGCCAATAACCAGATTTCATATCAAATTTACTAAAAATATTTGCATTGTATAATTTCTTTAATAGGTCTTTTTTATTAGGAATTGGATATCTGATCCATTTTAAAGCTGTATTTAATGGTTTATAATTTATTACTAGTCTTGGAACACCTCGTTCAATTTCAGCATTTTTATTGACATAAAAAGCTGCACATGACCAAGGACTTCTAGATTTACAAATTAATTTTTTATTGATTAAATCTTGAATTTCTATTTTACAATGCTCAATTAATTCAGGGTTCATCTGAATTGGTCGAGCTTTAGTTTTAATAGTTTTTTCATCAAAATCTTTTTCATATGGTAAATCTACCATATGTTGTTTACGATCCCAAAATGCACTTGGATGCTCAGCACATAGTTCTTTTTCCATTAATGTTTGAAGATTTTGAATTTTATGTTTAACAAGATCTCTGCCTAATTGAGTTTGAATTCTATTTAAATGGATATTGTTATTTAAATCTTTTATATTTTCTTCTTTTGATTTTATTAAAGAATTGATTTCTAATATTTTAACTGAATGAGCTTTTAACAAATTTAATTGTTTTGTTTTAGGTTTTTCTGTAAATTCTAATCTAGCTCTACTATTTCTTATTTTGAATTTAATACAATCTTCTTTTACTGAGTATGGTGTTATTAGGTTTATAAAAGGAGTACCTAAAATGACCATATAATTTATTTGAGGAGATAGTAAAAATACTGTGTTTATTTCTAATTCTTGATTTATGATTATTGCATCTGTCTTTCCTATAATTTCAAGTTTAGATTTATTGGCTGTACTTAATTTTTCACTAGTTTTTAACCAATATCTTTTAGGGACTAGATCAGATTTTATACAGTTTAAATCTGCACCTGTGTCAAAGAGTGCAATTGCATCTATCACAAAATCATTTATTTGAATATTTATTTTTACTAAATATTTTCGTGAAGTGATTTCTTGTAATAAATTGAGAAAATTACAATCTACATCTTCATCTAATTCATTTATTTTTAAATTAGTATCTGGTTCGTCTTCTTCTGAAGAAGAACTGGAAATAAGTTGAGATTCTAATATTTTTATTTTTTTAGAATTTTGTTGAAGTTGGGTTTTTAATTCTTTTACTTCATTTTTTAGCATCTTAATTTCTTTATATAATTCTTTAGTAGAGTCATCTATATCGACTTTTTTAGGTTGATTTTTATTTAAAATGGTAGTTAAATCATAAATATTAGACTGGATTTTAGGAGTAATATTTTTTACTTCATTTACGTCTTCAAAACTGTTTATTAGTTTTTTAAGAAGTTTAGCTTTAGTTTCTTGATCTTCAATATCATTAACTACTGTTAATAAATTGCTTTGATCTTTAGATAACATGTTTAAAGAAAATTTTGATGAACTGGAAGAACTTGAAGTAGTTCCTAATTCATCAATTTGATTTTCACTTTCATTAGTCTCAGATTCCGAAGAATCCGAATCAATATAGAGTTCGTATATTTTACTTAAAACGTTTTCTTCCAAATTTAATTCATGTAATCTTTTATTAAATTTACAAAATTTAGATGTATGCCCTTTTTTACCACAATTGTAACAAGTTAAATTTTTATAAGAAGTTTTAGTGGTAGATTTAGAAGGTTGTTTATTTTTGTTTCTATAAGAAGATTTTGTTCTCTTTTTACTATAAAATTTATCTTGACTAGGTGTATATCTATATTGTTTTTTTGAGTATTTATTTCTATAATATTTTTTAGGCTTATTGGTTTTAGAACATTGGCCCTCACATTTCTGTGGAGAAGTTATACTATAGTCAAATTGTTTACAAAAAGATCCTAATTCTTTTTTAGTTTTCTGCATTTCATATTTTATCTTTCTTTGAAGTTTTAGATCATGACATATTTGCAATCCTTCCTTTTGAATTATACTAATTAATTGTCCATAGGTTAACTTACTATAAGGTATAGGTTGACCATGTTGTTGTTTAATATGATTTCTAACTTTTTCTCCCAAGAAATAAGGTAACCCAGCTAAAAACTTTTCTTTCCAAAAGCTTTGATTAGAGTCTTCCCTTAACATTAATCCAGTGAGAAAAGTCGTTTTATAATTTTGAAAATCACCTAAATGTTTACATTTTAAATTACTAAGTAACTCAGCATTTTTATCTTTTAAGTGAGATGGATCTCCTATAAAATGAAGTGAAATGGTGAGAATTAAAGATGACACCGCATCTTGAATTACTTCACCATTTTCATCATATATAGGTTCACCTTCATCATTTACTTGAATTGAATTTAGAATTTCTAAATGTTGTTGGTCAGTGAGATGATAATCCCACCATCCTTTAAGTTGGCCGGTAAATCCAGCAATTAAGATTTCTGTTATAGCTTTATCAGAAATGATTGACTGTGTTTTATAAGCATTTGCAGCCATTGTCATTTGTTGCAAAATACTTAAGATATTATATTCACTTAAACCATCTATGTTCCATTCATAGATTGTTGAAGCATTATATTTAAATTGAGATATAGTATTAGGTTTATCAACAATTCCTAAGTCTGGTGCTCTATTTACTATTTCTCTATGATGATTTATAGGATTGATTTCAAATTGTTGAATATTTTCTGAGTCAGGTTCACTAACATCAGAGTTGGTGTTTTCTTCAATTATATTTATGTTTCTTGATGCTGATGATTGAGGAGTATCCTGAGCTACATGTTGGGTAGTAGCAGACAGATGCAATAATCATAAATCAAGAATTAGAAATAAACACAGTATTTTTACTATCTCCTCAAATAAGTTAGAAATCATATTAAACAACAACATGGTTCTGTAAGAA
This sequence comes from Jatropha curcas, assembly GCF_041381405.1. Classification (NCBI taxonomy): domain Eukaryota; kingdom Viridiplantae; phylum Streptophyta; class Magnoliopsida; order Malpighiales; family Euphorbiaceae; genus Jatropha; species Jatropha curcas. The sequence continues at coordinate 22,528,884 of NC_143152.1, read as the reverse complement.
TTCTCTAGTTAGAAAGTCTGGAATATTATTATCATTGCCTTTAATATATTCTATGTCAAATTCAAAAATACTTAAAAGTGCTTGCCATCTAGCAAAAATTTGTTTAGAGGCAAGGTTTTGGACATCTTTCTGCAGAACATCTTTTGCAGATTGACAATCAATACGAAGTAAAAATTTTTGATTTAAAAGATCAGATTGAAATTTATTTATACAAATAACAATACTTAAAATTTCTTTTTTAATAGTAGAATAATTTAATTGAGTTGGAGTCCAATGACCTGAAGTATATTGGATTATCCTTTCTTTACCATTTACTTTTTGTTTTAAAATGCCTCCATAACCAATATTAGAAGCATCAGTTTCAACAATTTTAAAAGCATTAGGATCAGGAATATATAAGTAAGGAATTTCTTTTACCAATGATTTTATCTTTTTTATTAATTGAGTATGCTGAGTTGTCCAAGGACCAGCATTTTTACAAAGTCTATTATGTAATGGTTTTATCATGCAATTTAAATTGGGATAAAAATCAATTACATAATTTAAACAACCAAGAAAACGTTGTAATTGGGGTTTATTAGTAATTTCATCAGGAAATTTTTCACCAAAAACAAGTGCTCTTTCTATAGGTTGAATCTTACCTTGTTCAATATAATGGCCTAAAAATCTAATTTTAGTTTTGAATAGATCCATCTTTGTTTTACTAAGTGCTAAACCATTTTGCCTAATTACCATATAAAAAGTTTTTAAGTGTTTAAAATGATCATCAATAGTTTGACTAAATATTAACACATCATCAATGTATACTATACAAAATTTACTATAGGGATTAAATATGTCATTCATGATCCTCTGAAATTCAGAAGGAGCATTTTTTAATCCAAAAGGCATTACATTCCATTCATATTGACCAAATGGAACTGTGAATGCTGTTTTATATCTGTCTTTAGGATCAATTTGAATCTGCCAATAACCAGATTTCATATCAAATTTACTAAAAATATTTGCATTGTATAATTTCTTTAATAGGTCTTTTTTATTAGGAATTGGATATCTGATCCATTTTAAAGCTGTATTTAATGGTTTATAATTTATTACTAGTCTTGGAACACCTCGTTCAATTTCAGCATTTTTATTGACATAAAAAGCTGCACATGACCAAGGACTTCTAGATTTACAAATTAATTTTTTATTGATTAAATCTTGAATTTCTATTTTACAATGCTCAATTAATTCAGGGTTCATCTGAATTGGTCGAGCTTTAGTTTTAATAGTTTTTTCATCAAAATCTTTTTCATATGGTAAATCTACCATATGTTGTTTACGATCCCAAAATGCACTTGGATGCTCAGCACATAGTTCTTTTTCCATTAATGTTTGAAGATTTTGAATTTTATGTTTAACAAGATCTCTGCCTAATTGAGTTTGAATTCTATTTAAATGGATATTGTTATTTAAATCTTTTATATTTTCTTCTTTTGATTTTATTAAAGAATTGATTTCTAATATTTTAACTGAATGAGCTTTTAACAAATTTAATTGTTTTGTTTTAGGTTTTTCTGTAAATTCTAATCTAGCTCTACTATTTCTTATTTTGAATTTAATACAATCTTCTTTTACTGAGTATGGTGTTATTAGGTTTATAAAAGGAGTACCTAAAATGACCATATAATTTATTTGAGGAGATAGTAAAAATACTGTGTTTATTTCTAATTCTTGATTTATGATTATTGCATCTGTCTTTCCTATAATTTCAAGTTTAGATTTATTGGCTGTACTTAATTTTTCACTAGTTTTTAACCAATATCTTTTAGGGACTAGATCAGATTTTATACAGTTTAAATCTGCACCTGTGTCAAAGAGTGCAATTGCATCTATCACAAAATCATTTATTTGAATATTTATTTTTACTAAATATTTTCGTGAAGTGATTTCTTGTAATAAATTGAGAAAATTACAATCTACATCTTCATCTAATTCATTTATTTTTAAATTAGTATCTGGTTCGTCTTCTTCTGAAGAAGAACTGGAAATAAGTTGAGATTCTAATATTTTTATTTTTTTAGAATTTTGTTGAAGTTGGGTTTTTAATTCTTTTACTTCATTTTTTAGCATCTTAATTTCTTTATATAATTCTTTAGTAGAGTCATCTATATCGACTTTTTTAGGTTGATTTTTATTTAAAATGGTAGTTAAATCATAAATATTAGACTGGATTTTAGGAGTAATATTTTTTACTTCATTTACGTCTTCAAAACTGTTTATTAGTTTTTTAAGAAGTTTAGCTTTAGTTTCTTGATCTTCAATATCATTAACTACTGTTAATAAATTGCTTTGATCTTTAGATAACATGTTTAAAGAAAATTTTGATGAACTGGAAGAACTTGAAGTAGTTCCTAATTCATCAATTTGATTTTCACTTTCATTAGTCTCAGATTCCGAAGAATCCGAATCAATATAGAGTTCGTATATTTTACTTAAAACGTTTTCTTCCAAATTTAATTCATGTAATCTTTTATTAAATTTACAAAATTTAGATGTATGCCCTTTTTTACCACAATTGTAACAAGTTAAATTTTTATAAGAAGTTTTAGTGGTAGATTTAGAAGGTTGTTTATTTTTGTTTCTATAAGAAGATTTTGTTCTCTTTTTACTATAAAATTTATCTTGACTAGGTGTATATCTATATTGTTTTTTTGAGTATTTATTTCTATAATATTTTTTAGGCTTATTGGTTTTAGAACATTGGCCCTCACATTTCTGTGGAGAAGTTATACTATAGTCAAATTGTTTACAAAAAGATCCTAATTCTTTTTTAGTTTTCTGCATTTCATATTTTATCTTTCTTTGAAGTTTTAGATCATGACATATTTGCAATCCTTCCTTTTGAATTATACTAATTAATTGTCCATAGGTTAACTTACTATAAGGTATAGGTTGACCATGTTGTTGTTTAATATGATTTCTAACTTTTTCTCCCAAGAAATAAGGTAACCCAGCTAAAAACTTTTCTTTCCAAAAGCTTTGATTAGAGTCTTCCCTTAACATTAATCTAGTGAGAAAAGTCGTTTTATAATTTTGAAAATCACCTAAATGTTTACATTTTAAATTACTAAGTAACTCAGCATTTTTATCTTTTAAGTGAGATGGATCTCCTATAAAATGAAGTGAAATGGTGAGAATTAAAGATGACACCGCATCTTGAATTACTTCACCATTTTCATCATATATAGGTTCACCTTCATCATTTACTTGAATTGAATTTAGAATTTCTAAATGTTGTTGGTCAGTGAGATGATAATCCCACCATCCTTTAAGTTGGCCGGTAAATCCAGCAATTAAGATTTCTGCTATAGCTTTATCAGAAATGATTGACTGTGTTTTATAAGCATTTGCAGCCATTGTCATTTGTTGCAAAATACTTAAGATATTATATTCACTTAAACCATCTATGTTCCATTCATAGATTGTTGAAGCATTATATTTAAATTGAGATATAGTATTAGGTTTATCAACAATTCCTAAGTCTGGTGCTCTATTTACTATTTCTCTATGATGATTTATAGGATTGATTTCAAATTGTTGAATATTTTCTGAGTCAGGTTCACTAACATCAGAGTTGGTGTTTTCTTCAATTATATTTATGTTTCTTGATGCTGATGATTGAGGAGTATCCTGAGCTACATGTTGGGTAGTAGCAGATCTAACTTGAATTTTACTTAATTGATCTTTTAGTGTATTTACAAATTCATTTTTACTAGATTGAGAAATTTGGTAAGGTTTAAACATATGAGTTTTTACCTTTTCTTTACCTTTTACAGTCTCATTTACAATTGGTTTATCTTCTAATAAATTTTCTATTCGTTTTAATTGTGTATTTAAACAAATTAAACTGGCATTACTAAAATTATTTTGTTCAATTAATTTATTATTTGTATCATTTTCCCTTATATTTTTAAATGGAGCACAGACAATTTCATGGTCTTGATGTTTTAATTTACTAATTGTTTTAGGTGGAAAATCACTTTTAATTGTCTGATCATTTACTATCCATTCTGGTCTTTTATCTCTTACAGTAATTGGATTTAAACTTTTATTAGAAGAATTTTCTTTAATAAATTTATACCAATCAAAGAATTTAATGTCAGTTTGAGTATTTAATTTATAATCTAAATATTCATATTTTAATTCTTCAAAAGTATATTGTTTTAATATCTGTTTCATTTTAAGTAAATTTTTAATTTTAGATACTTCTTTAATTAAACTTTTTTCTATATCGTCTTTATTAAGTACATTTAATTCCCTGTTGAGTTCACTAACATTTTCAGTTATGGCTGAAGCTGTTGGTGATACTGGAGGTGTATTTACTAAATTTGATTGTTGATTAACATAATTATCTACAGGATTATAAACTGCCTGTGGTATAGAATTACTGTAATCAACACCTTTCATTTTTAAATTTGGAATATCAGAAGTAGAAAATCTTGGTTTTACTAATGTTTGAATTATTGGTTTAGGCTCAGTCTCTTTATACTTAGCATAAATAACAGAAGGTATAGATGAAATAGGTTTATCATTTTCATCCGTAGTTACAGAGGAAGATGACCCTGCATACCTCATACTTTGACTTCTATTAAATTTTAAAGTTACTTTACCATCTTTAAATTGTTCAATTTTTTGCAAATTGATGTTTGGTCTTACTTTATCAATAACTGGAGGAGGTACAACCCCCTCTAAAATCCATTCATCTGGAAGTGTTATATCCTTCCATTGGATGGTTTTAGGAATTACTGTGTTTGTTTTAGTCAAATCTGTTTGAAGAAATCTTGTTTCACCAATTTTAGGTTGTAGTTTATATTTAGTACCAAAAGCTGAATTCATTGCCTTATAATGAATTTTATAAATTAAAGCTATAGGAATTGATCCTTGCTTCATTTTATAATTATGAGTTTTAATTTCCAAAACTATACTTTCTAAAATATTTAAATCATTTAATGAGACAGTCATATCTGGATAGACCTCAAAGGAGATCGGTCCTTCACTTAAGCTAGTCTCAACTGATCCTAATAAAGAATCTTGAAAATTTAAAAATCTAGCGTCTCTTACTACTGCAAGAATACTAGTATTTAATCCTTCTCTGGTTAAAGGTTTTATTCCCACTTGAATTAATCCTATATGAATATATTTATATTTTTTACTTTTATGATGTTGCAAAGTTTTAGAAGATAAAAGAGTTATTCTTTCAAAAGGTTTACTCAATTGAAAATCTCTTTCTTCGGTTTTAATTACATAGTCAGTTTTAAATAAATTAAATTTATTTATTTTATAAATTTGTTCTTTATCAACTTTAGGTATTTCCCATTCATCAATTGCTTTACTAAAATCTTGTAAAATTAATTCATTTCTATTTATTACCCTTTTAATTTCTGAAGAATCTGAGTCATCAGATTTAATACTACTTACTGATCTACACAATAAAGGATCCATTTTAATATATCAAAGAAGTTGGGACGATCCGGTTATACCCTTCCAGGTTATACCCATTCGATGCCCCTTATGGGTCTTATACTACTTCTGGGTTCAGTAGGAATAGGGTTCAGTGGACAATGCCAACACAAAATTGATATACTTCAAATGAAAACTTTATTAATGTTAAACAATAAGAAGTTTTTGAAAACAGTATTGATATATAGGCTGGAAACCCAGAAGTGCGGGCTACTGGTCCAAAGGACTATTTAATTAGTCGTCTTTTTTGTATAACAACGCCACGTATCATACTTAAAATCATTTTCATAATTTAAATTCATATTTTTGACTTTACCATCTATATCTCTATCTATAACTACTTTCCTATATTTTGCTCTGCCTATTTTAAATCTTCCTTGCAGCCTTACAAGGACAATGGAAAGAAGGAAAGCTACTGGGAGTAAACACTCACCCATTAAAGCTCTTTCAGAGCAAATTGAGGTTATTACTAAATCCCTTACCACTAAAATATCCCTCTCTAGCGATATTAAACAATGGATTGATACTTATCCTCAATCCACTAAAATCCTTCTAAAGATATTATATGATATAGTATCTTCTTCAGCGGAAGATACGCAGGTATGACTTCTAAACTTAAACGCGATCGTATCCGCTTATGATACGGCTACTCTGTCTCAAACGGTAGACAGTAAAGAGCTATCAAATCCGTTAATGGCTGTGGATTTGCCAAAAATCCAATTCAATTTAACTAGTAAAATACTGTAATGATTTTCAACCCATTTGTATCCTTATGATTAAAGGATGATCCACCAGTATCATTCCTTGGCCCATTGTAAAGGTCATTATAAAACCCATCCTCGAAGAATAGGGCTGGCCATTCTTTTCGCCCTGGGCATATTATAGGTATATTAGTCAAGCCCAATAAAATAGGCCCAAATGGTCTCAATAATATTTTGCATAAAAAGATAAAATTATATTGTCATCATCACCTTCACCTTCACATGGCGATAGTGCAATTCATGATGATATTCCATTATTACAAAAGATAAAAGATAAATCAAAGAAAAGAAATGTGAAGATAAAAAGAAAAAAGTAAAAAGAAGGACAACTCATCGTCCTCATCTTCTTGTAAAAGGCAGAAGGAACCTTATTCCTTCAAATTTGATCTCATAAAAATCCAAGATATTATCTCCAACTAAACAGGTGGCAGACAACCCACTGTTCATCCACAGTAGAGATTCGGTGGCAGACAACCCACTGTTCATCCACAGTAGAGATTCGGTGGCAGACAAGTCACTGTTCATCCACAGTAAAGATTCGGTGGCAGACAAGTCACTATTCATCAACAGTAAAAAGCAAATAGTATAGATTCTTTAAAATTTCTATATAAGAGAGCCTCTCCTCTTTGTGAAGGCATTGTCCAATTATAGGCAATCCTAAGCCCAAAAGCTTAGTTAGTAAACCCCTCTCCTCTCTTTCCAACGTCCACTGTAAGGATTCAAGGTTAGAGATTCTTTAAACTTTGTAAGTCTAATCTTTTAAATTTTGTATACGTCTTTCAATTTTGTAAATCAAATTTAATCTTTGTAATTAAATAAAGTTTTATATTATTTATAAATTGCTACTTCCTAAAGCCCTGTTAAAGGCTTTCTTCTCTTCTCCCTCCACATTCTGACTTAATTCTGGGGATCCCAGGTTAAGGTTGCAGGAACCCTAAACCTTTAAAATTGTTCTTGCGTAAAATTGTATGTTGTATAAGTATGCTCTGTGGTTGCACCTTAGTGTGATCTTCCACATCAGAAATTTTGTTGTATATGTTTGATTTCAACAGTAACTGTTTGTTTATACTAAAACGATAAACAGTAACTATTTCTTAAGATAAATTTAAACAGTACTTGTTCGTAGAAAGTATTTCATAATTTCATCATAGCAAGCATTCCTTTCATAAGATTCAGATCTGTTAAACGGTCCTAGAAGCTTTTGTTGGTATCAGAGCCAGAACATTTAACACTGATAGTAAATCTATTATGATAGAGGAAGCCGACTGAAATACCGTGGAAAGGTTTGGGTATGCCTACTGAACCCGTTGTAAGTCCCGTTTTGAGTTGATTGTTGGGCAGTGAAGGGTATAACCAGGCGATGATCCCTAACTTGTTGGTATTAGAACATGGATCCTTTATTGTGTAGATCTGCTAATAGTATTAAATGGGATGTTTTTGAATCTTCAAAATTTCAAAGGATTATTAATGGAAATGAATTAATTTCTAAGGATATTTCTAAAGCTATTGATGAAAAAATGATTTCTACAGTAATTGTTTCTGATAAAAATGATTTTAAGATTTCTACAGTAAATGTTTCTACAATCGAAGAACAATTCTATAAAAATTCTAAGTTTTATTATGAAATAGAAACTAGACATAAAATACCCCGAACATTAAATTTACTTAGTAAAGAAGAAATTGAAAACGAATTACTTGAAGAAGTATCTAAAATTAAAAACTTAATTAAAATGAAGCAGATTCTAAAAACTTATACTTTTGAAGAATTAAAATCTGAATATTTAGACTATAAACTAAATAGGCAAAATAAAATAAAATTCTTTGATTGGTATAACTTAATTAAAGAAAATCAATCTGATAAAGGTGTAAATCCAGTAACATGTCTAGAATCACAATTAATTTGTAAAAATGATCACACACAAACCTCTACATCGCATAGAAAATATAAGAAAAAATCAATTAAAAAATCGTATAAAAATTTAACTTGCTATACTTGTGGTAAACAAGGACATACTGCTAAAGTTTGTAAATGCAATAAAGAATTGAAGAACAATTTATCTAAAAAATTAAAACCCTTAACTTGCTATCATTGTGGTAAAATAGGGCACACAACTAAATTTTGTAAACTTTTACTCAAACAAAATAAATTAGGTATGACGAATTTAATAAAAGAAGAACCAATAATAAATGAAAAACCCATTGTAAATGAAAGTGTAAAAGGTAAAGAAAAAATTCAATCTCATGTTTTTAAACCATATCACAGTTCACAGTCTCATAAAGAAGAATTTGTCCACATATTAAAAGATCAATTAAGTAAACTTGAAGTGCATTCAGCAACTACTCAACCAGTAGCTCTTGACACACCTCAAGCATCACGAAATATAAATAATTTAGAAGAAACTTCTAATTCTGAACTTAGTGAACTAGAATCAGAAGATATAAAACAATTTGCATTAAATCCAATAAATCATCATAGGGAAATAGTAAATAGAGCTCCAGATTTAGGTATAATTGATAAACCTAATACCATAAATCAATTTAAATATAATGCTTCAACTATTTATGAATGGAACATAGATGGTTTAAGTGAATATAACATATTAAGTATTTTGCAACAAATGACAATGGCTGCAAATGCTTATAAAACACAGTCAATTATATCTGATAAAACTATAGCAGAAATCTTAATTGCTGGCTTTACCGGCCAACTTAAAGGATGGTGGGATTATCATCTCACTGAAAAACAACATGAAGACATTCTAAATTCAATTAAAATTGATGAAGATGAGCAACCTATATATGATGAAAATGGTGATGTAGTACAAGATGCAGTGTCATCTTTAATTCTTACTATTTCACTTCATTTTATAGGAGATCCATCTCATATTAAAGATAAAAATGCAGAATTATTAAGTAATTTAAAATGTCGCACATTAGGTGATTTTCAAGACTATAAAACCACTTTTCTCACCAGATTAATGTTAAGGGAAGATTCAAGCCAATCCTTTTGAAAGGAAAAATTCTTGGCTGGATTACCTTATTTTTTGGGGGAAAAAGTTAGGAATTTTATTAAACAGCAACATGGTAATCCTATACCTTACGATAAATTAACATATGGTCAATTAATTAGTATAATTTATAAAGAAGGTCTACAAATCTGTCATGATTTGAAACTTCAAAGAAATTTAAAATATGAAATGCAACAAACTAAAAGAGAATTAGGATCTTATTGTAAACAATTTGATTATGACATAACATCTCCTCCAAGATGTGATGGTCAGTGTTCTAGAACTCATAAACCTAATAAACATTATAAACGACATGATAGAGATAAATATTATCAAAAAGACAAATTTGATTCTAATAAAAGAAAATATCATAAAACTTCTTATAACGATTTGACATGTTATACATGTGGTAAAAAGGGACATACGTCTAACTTTTGTAAATTCAATCAAAAATTAAATGCATTAAATTTGGAAAAAGAAGTTTTGAATAAAATCTATAAACTGTATATTGATTCAGATAATTCAGAATCTGAATTTAGAAAAAGTAAAAATCAAATTGATGAATTAGATTCAACAACCAGTTCATCCGAATAAAATATTTTTGTATTATACAGTATCTTTGTATTTCTAGTAAAATTCCGTAGTATATACTTGTTGGATAAACAATACTTATTTTTACGATCTAAACAGTAACTGTTTGTTTATACTAAAACGATAAACAGTAACTATTTCTTAAGATAAATTTAAACAGTACTTGTTCGTAGAAAGTATTTCATAATTAGGTTTATCAACAATTCCTAAGTCTGGTGCTCTATTTACTATTTCTCTATGATGATTTATAGGATTGATTTCAAATTGTTGAATATTTTCTGAGTCAGGTTCACTAACATCAGAGTTGGTGTTTTCTTCAATTATATTTATGTTTCTTGATGCTGATGATTGAGGAGTATCCTGAGCTACATGTTGGGTAGTAGCAGATCTAACTTGAATTTTACTTAATTGATCTTTTAGTGTATTTACAAATTCATTTTTACTAGATTGAGAAATTTGGTAAGGTTTAAACATATGAGTTTTTACCTTTTCTTTACCTTTTACAGTCTCATTTACAATTGGTTTATCTTCTAATAAATTTTCTATTCGTTTTAATTGTGTATTTAAACAAATTAAACTGGCATTACTAAAATTATTTTGTTCAATTAATTTATTATTTGTATCATTTTCCCTTATATTTTTAAATGGAGCACAGACAATTTTTAGGGGAGATGCTGCCGAAATTTCAATAGAACCTAGACTAGTTTTAATTAATGACATAATTAAATAAGTTCATTTAGATTAATTCTATAACTTGGTACGTAATAAATAGAAGGCTCTAATTATTTATTATCTTTATTACTCATTTAATTATTTACATATTTATTTATTTATTTTCCTTATTATTGTTATTATTGTTATTTATTTTATTATTGTTGTTTATTGTTAATACTATTTATTTATTTATTTGCATTGATTTTGGATGTTTAATTGTGTATTGCATTACGATGTTTAATTGATTAATATGTCTGCATTTGATTGCAATGTTTGATTAATTGTGTTGTGATAATGCTATGCTTTGTTTGTGTGGAATTGGGATGAAGTGGACCACCGTGGGTTTGTGAGGACGGTCTGTGATATGGATCCGAATATTATATGATATTTGATCGTCGGCCTGGAAAATGGGAGATCAGCGCCCCCGTGTGCACCTGATGATATGGATTATGTGGAAAATCACAGGATGGCTTCTTGTTGTTGCGCACTTGATAATCTAGATTTGATTGTAGCCCGCAGGGTGGCCTCCTGTTGTGAGCACTTGATGATCTAGATTGGATGGAGACCACCGGGTTGCCTCCTGTTGGTATGGAAAAGAAAAGAGAGAATGGAAATACAATGAGAGGACTGGTCAGTGAGGATTAGACTAGTTGGCCGTATGGGGGATTGGCTCCCTGGTGCACATGTATGAGAGGGCGAGCTATGTGTGAGGACGGCTCGTTGGGGTTTCAGGTGGCGCCACTGACTAATTTCCACGTGATGTGATTATATGAAGATGTTAATGATTGTGAGTGCTGGTGATATGCCATTTGTGTGACTGGCTGCGTGAGCATATAACTAGTCGGATGACTAGATTAATATGTGTACACATTTGTGTGACTGCGTGTGTTGTGCAATAATTATTACTCCTTAGAAAACTCACATGTCTTGTTTGATTTTTCAGGAAGTAGGTTTTTCCTTTAATCGGATTTAGGCTATGTTTCTTCGGCGTAGGGCAATAAAGAATTTTTCCTAGTTCCATAATTATTTTGCTATGTATACTAACAGTTAGTGACTCCGCAGTTGTAGGATTTGTATACTTTTAATCGTTTATTATTATAAATGTGATGCATTGTTAATTAGGCCCGAACTGTGGAATGTTGTAGCCGATAAATTTGGGCCGAGATTTAATAAAATATTGAGGTTTATCTTTCATAATCATATGGGCTGAATGTTGAAATTTTATACCGAGAAATAATAGATGTTAGCGTTTCAGGCTTACTACGGGCCTCGGGGGCTTTAAGCTTACCTGGGCCCTAGTGCCGGTCCGGCCACGGAAACGGGTCGTGACATAAATATGATAACAATATAATATCTTTAAGAATTTTAATTCTATTAGCTGAAAAAATAAAGGTAATCTAATTTTAATTGATTATATTAATTTCATATTTAAATCTAAATTCTATTGGAGGATATATTAAATAAGGTATCTATTAAATATGATAAGAATGTAATATATTTAAGGATTTTAAGAAATATATCATTATTATTATTAAATAATAATTATAATGTATTATTATTTATTAAGGAATATATTAAAATTTTTTATTTCATATAAAATTATAACATTGTCTATATAATTTTAATTTAATTTTAATTTGAATTCGAGAAAACTATTTTTTTTTATAAATGTATATAAACCTGTACTAATCAGCAGCAAAAAAAATTTCTTTTTTCAATGCTCGAGGGACAAAAAAGAGGAATAAACAATCAAAATGTGAAATTTTACTACAACATGAATAATTCTAAATATAGTTTTACCGGATCAAAAGAGTAAATAATACTTGACCTTATATAAAATTTTAAATTCTAAAGGATACTATTTTTTTTGTCTCTGATTTATCTACTCTAACTTTTGTTTGGGGCTACCATTGTTAATCAGTGGTAGCCCCTACTTTTTTTTTCTCTTGTCGTTCCTAATCTTTTATTCGTTTTTAATAAATTCAAATCTATTTTCTTTTAATAGATTTGTTTTTTTTATTTTTTTTTTGTTATCGTTGCTTTGTCTACTTGTTTAGAGTTCTTTTATCCCTTCTTCGATGAGAATTTAGTTCCTTTTTTGTGAAGGTTTGTTATTAAAAGGTATGATATTTGATTTTATTTTGTTGACTATGTTCTATTATCAAATAATAAATATAGCTTTATTTCAGTGACAAACAACTGATTTAACCGCTAATGGATATTTGAAACTTGTAGCATACTTACAGGAGATGATTTCGCCAGGGGCAAGAGCCTTTCCGCCATTGACAAGGCAATCATTAATGGCAATTCGATTGAAAATTTTAGGATTGATTAATTGAGCAGAGCTGAATGATCCACAGCTGACATGAATATTGGAAATTCTTCTGCCTGAGACACCATTGTTCTCTATTTGAACTATGAAAGCCGGAATTCCATCAGGAAGTGGTTGTGTTGAGGCTTGAGATATCACTATATCGCTCTTGGAGCATGATTTTTCTATTCAATTTTTTTGTCTCCATTAGTTTTCAGTAAAAAGAAATATCAAATATAAAAGGAAAATGAAAGAAATAAGGAGATGATTCTTTTACCACCAATGGAAAATCCCAATAGCTTCCTAGTAGAGGCAGTAGTTGTATTTTCCTTGGAGAAGATTATGCTTTTAGTGTCAGCTGATTCAGCTCCAACCACCGCATTGTTATGAAATGTAGCTTATTAAAAATATGAAAAGATGATCAGTGTTTTCAGTTTTCTTATAACTGTACTACGACAGAGAAAGGAACAAGAAGAAGATACCAAGGAAAATAGTGAGCAAAGAAGCAATTATGCAGATTTGGCGCTTATCACCTCTTGTCATCGTCATGATCAGCCTCTTTTATGTGTAAAGAAGCTCATGAGAAAGTATATTTGTAGGGATGGAAATGGGTATCAAAAATAGAATCAGACATTATAAATATTTTCATCGTAAAAATTACTGTTTGGTCAAGAGTTTGCGAATGAATATCTTGGGTGACGAAATCCCGTCAATAAGATTGACGTTGCCTAATATGACTATCATAAGTTTCTTCTTATTTTATTTGTTCCAAAAAATTTGACTTCTTAGTTTAATTACCATAATTATCATAATCATATATTTATTGTCATCAATTGTCATAATTATATTCTGATTGTTATTAATGATTTATATATTATTTTCGTAAAAACTAATTATACTCTATTCGCTGATATATATAAAGGGTAATTTAAAAAAAAAAAAAAAAACTAAACAAAAAATATAGTATTAATATTTTTTTTAATTTATGTGAAAGTCAAACAACACTTGTGGAATGGGTGGTGTACATTGATGGTGATTCATTAGGATAATTATATATTGTTGTCATAAAAAAGGTTTAACACTATAATATGATTATTGCTAAATCCTATAAAATATTTAATTATATTTGTTAAATTAAGTTTGAATATTTAAAGTTTTCGAATTATTTATCTATAACTCAACTATATATATTAAAAAATGATTTTAAATAAAAAGTGAAATATTAAAAATTTAAACTAAATATATAAAAAATTAATTTTTATTTAATTTGTAAGTAATACAAGCATATAGCTAATTTATCTATGATTTTTTTTTTTTTTTGAAAAGGAATTTATCTATGATATTGACTATCATAAAAATCTCTCGAAGGCTGAAATTTTTTATTCGACTCAAAAGAGACATCAAGCACTATTATCATCGTAGCATCTTCTTCGTGCATTGGTCAAGAATTAGATATTGATATTGTACAGTCAACCTTAATTATTCTCATTATTCATATCTCAAGGAGCCGATCACCTACAGATTTTTCTTTCGAGTATTAAATATTCTGGAGATTTTCTTTTAGAGTATATTTTTACCTAATATATGTCTTGTCAAACTATACATAAAGAAATTCATTGATCTATCTAGACTCGGTTTGTGGACCTATTTATGAACCAAAGAAAGAAAAAATAAAATTTTATTGAAATGATAATATTTATGTCATTCACCGGAAAAAAGAGGGTGAATTTAGGGGTATAAATAGGTATGGAATATCTTGAAATAGAATTTTGGAGTATGAAATTTAAAAAGAATAAATCTCAATGTAGTCGTGTAGTCATAAAAAAAAAAACACCTTAACTTATACCAAATGAGCCAATTTCAACCTGATTTATAAAAAACCATACGAGTGTAGTTAAAGCAATCAAAAGATTTTAAAAAATAATAAAAAAATTTACAAAAATAACTTAAATTGAAAATTTATACTTTTTAAAATCCTAATCAAAGTGGATGCAAAGGCAAGCTATCATTGATGCTAATAATCTAGCAAGAGCATCACATCATCTAGCAAGAGCATCACATCGTTTTGCTCACTTCCAGGTTTGGGATCATATCCTAAGTTTATTGTTGGATTCTTCTTCTTTGAGATAATGAATTACAATTTTTCTCTTTCAAAAAAAAAAAATCTAATCAAAGTAATGTTTTTGATGTTAAATAATATTTAATATAGTCCAGATCTATTGTTCATAGAATTTGTTTGATAGAAATAAACAATAAGCGGAAGCGTACCTTGATCCATAACAACATATCTATATTATAGGTTACCTCGTTGCGGCAATTCGATTCTCAACGTAACAGCAGATCTGCGATTCTTCCTCCGGCCTTTTGTCCATAATTTTTCTCTCAATGGTCAGAGAATAATCAACAGCTACGAGAGTTTCTTTTATGAGCTCTCTCAAACAAGCTATCACCGTATGTGTTTGAGACAGCCGTTACACTCTCTATTTTGTTTTCTTTTTTGTGTTCACCCTAAGCTGTCGATTCCTTTTACTTTTATAGGGCAGAGGAAGGGTATTAAAACCCTAACTGGCTCTTATCCATTAAGCCCAATAACCATCATCTTGGGCCACCTTAATTAGAACCAACCCTTTAATCACATGGGCCACATATAGATTATTAAATAATCTAACAATCTCCCACTTGGCCCATGTGCATTTCTTGAATCTATTATGTTTACCTTAATTAGAATCAAGATGATCGGATTATGGCGGTCACAAGTCATTAATCGACATGATTCTTTCCATATATCACACACCACTTCAATTCATAAAACTTTAATGGAGAAACTATTCAACAAACAATGCATTGTTACAATCAACTGTTATTGTTATCTCACTCAAAACATTATTGTATACATCTATAATGTGGATAACACATAAATAAGAAAAAACACATTTTTAATTGAATTCCCAAGTGTCACAATAATATGAGCAAAACAACCATATGTATATATATATACAAGTTTAAACATCATGCTAACAAGGACTTATCTATAATGCCCATCCTATCAACATGGCCAATGAAGATTTTGGGCGGTAGGCCTTTAGTTAGCGGATCTGCTATCATCAGATCAGTACCGATATGCTCAATTGACACTTTGTGCTTTTGCACTTCTTCTTTCACAGATAAGTACTTTAAATCCATGTGCTTTGCACCCTTAGAGTACCTATGATTCTTAGAGAAGAAGACAGTTGCGGAATTATCACAGTAAATTCTCAACGGTCTAGCTATATTGTCGACAATGCCTAGACCTGAGACAAAGTTCCGCAACCACAATGCATGAACAGTGGCCTCAAAGCATGCCACAAATTCAGCCTCCATAGTGGAAGTAGCAATGACAGACGGCTTTCCACTTTTCCATGATACTGCTCCTCCAGCTAGAAGAAACAAGTAGCCAAATGTAGACTTTCTCGAATCTACACAACCGGCATAGTCTGGATCCGAGTATCCCACCACTTCTAGATTGCTGGACTTTCTATAAGTGAGTATATGATCCTTAGTGCCTTGTAAATACCTAAGTACTTTCTTTGCAGCTTTCCAATGGTCCATCCCGGGATTACTTTGATATCGCCCTAACATTCCCACGACGAAATTAATATCCGGTCGAGTACATGTCTGAACATACATTAAGCTCCCCCACTGACGCATATGGAATAGACTCCATCTCTTTACGTTCCAAATCATTTTTAGGACATTGCATTTCGCTGAACTTATCTCCTTTCTGAATTGGAACTATTTCTACGGAGTATTTTTCCGTTCTGAATCTCTAATACCTTATCAATGTAAGCTCTTTGAGACAATCCTAACAGTCCTTGTGATCTATCACAGAATATTTCTATTCCAATCACAAAGGATGCCTCTCCCATATCTTTCATTTCAAAGTTCTTAGAGAGAAAACCCTTTACATCATGCAACAACCCAACATCATTTGCAGCAAGAAGAATGTCATCAACATATAGGACTAACTTAATGAGCTTGCTCCCACTGACCTTCATATAAATACACCGATCAACAGTGTTTTCTATAAAACCATATGAAGTGGTGGTATTATTGAACTTAAGACACCATTGACGAGAAGCTTGCTTCAGTCCATATATTGACTTCTTTAACTTACACACCAAGTTTTCCTTTCTTGTGACCACAAACCCCTCTGGTTGGTCCATATATACTTCTTCCTCTAAGTCACCATTAAGAAAGGCTGTCTTTACATTCATTTGGTCAAGCTCTAGATCATAATAAGCCACCAAAGTCAAAATAATTCTTAAAGAGTCCTTTCTAGAAACTGGAGAAAAGGTCTCTTTATAATCAATGCCATCCTTCTAAGTGTAACCTTTAACAACAAGTCTGGCCTTATATCTTTTAATGTTCCATTAGAGTCCCGTTTGGTCTTAAAAACCCATATACAACCAACTTGTTTTGACCCCTCAGGCAACTCGACTAAATCCCGAACTTGATTATCACTCATTGATTGCATTTCTTCCTTCATGGCATTAAACCACTTTTCAGAATTATCACATTCCATGGCTTTCTGGAAAGAGACTGGATCCTTATCAATGCTCAATTCACATTCATGCTCAAGTGAGTAAACCACATAATCACTAGAAATAGCTAGCTTTCTTTGCCTTTGTGACCTCCGTAATGCTATTTCTTGTGAAACCACTTAATCATTCGTGAATTGTTCTTCATTTGCTGGTTCATCATTTATATGGTCATTTTGTGGGTTCGGAATGCTATTTTATTGTTCAACCATGTTGTTAAACCGTGATACAACAAGTGGAACAACAACCGAAGAAGAGACATTAGGAAAATCCATCTGAGTTGGATTTTCAATCTGAATCTCTTGCACATTCACTTTACGTGGTCCACTGCTCCCATTAATTTGGCCATTTTCAATAAACCGAGCATTACCAGACTCAACAATTCTCGTACTATGGTTAGGACAATAAAATCTATACCCTTTTGACTTTTCAGGATATCCTATGAAAAATCCATTAACCGTTCTAGCATCAAGCTTCTTTTCATATGGATTATATATCCTTACTTCCGATGGGCAACCCCAAACATGAAGATGCCTCAGACTAGGTTTCCTTCCCGTCTACAGTTCATAAGAGGTCTTAGGAACTGCCTTACTAGGAACCCTATTAAGTAAATATGCAGCAGTCTTTAATGCATGCATCCATAATGATAAAGGTACAGTGCAATTATTTAGCATACTCCTAACCATTTTCATAAGAGTACGATTCCGCTTTTCAGCTACACCATTCTGTTGAGGTGTACCTGGCATTATGTATTGTGCACAAATGCCACAACTTTCAAGGAACTTTGCAAATGGACTTGGAAATTGTCCATTTTCATTAAATTTACCATAATATTCACCACCTCTATCAGATCTCACCACTTTAACTTTTCTATTTAACTGCCTTTCTACCTCATTAATGAATATCTCAAGGATATCCACTGATTGAGTCTTTTCATGCAGTAAATATACATAACCGTACCATGAGAAATCATCGATAAAGGTAATAAAATATTTTTCATCACCCTAAGAGGGAACATCAAAAGGGCCACATATATCAGTGTGTATAAGTTTAAGCAATTCACTGCTTCTTGTGGCTGGATTCTTTAATGTGTGCTTAGTTTGCTTACCTTTAATGTAATCTATACACGTCCCAGTCAGTGAAATCCAATTGAGGTAAGATTCCACCTTTCACTAACCTCAAAATCCTTTCTTTGGATATGTGACCTAACTTTTGATGCCACAAGAAAGCGGAACATTCATTATGTGCACTACGTTTAATACCTATATTGTGTTCAACATTAAACAGGGATTCAATAAATTCAGCATCAAGATTAAAACGATAGAAACCATCAATCAAAGTACCAGAACCATAATAGTACTTAAGTTTGTATAATAAAAAAACACCATTACAAATCTTAAAACTGAAACCAACATTATCCAACCTTCCTACAGAAACTAGATTTCTAGCACATTTAGGAACATAAAGACACTTTTCAAGATCCAGATAACAACCAGTGTCCAGGATCAATCTATAAGTCTCAATTCCTTCTATTCGTGCCTTCATTCTGTTTCCCATGAATAGGAACTTTTCAGTTTCGTTTATGGGTTGGATCGAAAGAAATCCCTGCATAATATGAGACACATGAGTAGTTGCACCAGAATCTAACCACCAGGTATTATTAGGCACTTCAATAAGATTTGATTCAAAACATACTGAAACATAAAGTATACCTTTCTTTTAAAACCAAATCTTCCTTTTAGGACAGTCCTTCTTGAAGTGACCATTCTTCCTACATAAATAGCACTTCAATTCCTTATGGATTTGGCCCTCATTAACCTTCATTGGGGCATTGTCCCTTTTCTTGCCTTTCTTCCCTGATTTGTTGTTGCTGCTGCTAGCTCCATTATGAAATGTGAGATTGACGGAGTGTTCTTTCAATTTCTTTAATCTCCCTTCCTCTTGTATCAACATGGCCTTGATTTTTTGAATGTTCCATTTTTCCTTAAGGGTGTTGTAATTCACCTGGAATTGACCAAACTCAAGAGGAAGTGAGTTAATAATAAATTGAACTAAAAAGGATTCACTCACACCCATTCCCATTGATTTCAGTTTGGCTGCCAAATTCGGTATACCAGTCACATGATCATGAATGGATTGTGACCAATCAAACTTCTTGGTCGTCAGCTCACTCAGCAAGGATCCTATGATGGACTTGTCAGCTATGTTCGATTGGGAGTATTCCTTAATTTTCAGCATGTACTCTCTTGCATTGTTTGCTCTGGGCATTGATAGCTTAACATTTTCAGCCATTGTCATCCTCATTAAGTTTAAGCTTAGCCTGTTAGACCGCTCCCAAGCCTCATAATGAGACTTGTCAACTTTAGTGCTGGTCTCTATAATGGCTGCTGGCTTTTCAGAGACTAATGCCAGATCCAAGTCCAGAACTCCTAACTGATAATGGATTTGTTCGGACCAATCAGCATAGTTCAATCCATTGAACTTAATCAACCCAGTGCCCATAGCAAAACATGTTAAAGGAAGCTACAACATTACACATATACTCATACGTTAATGCTTTGAGTAAACATAAAATGGATTCAAACAAATAACAACTTTAATTATGCATCTAGATTCACCTTTGGATATTATTTAAATGCATAGCTTTAATCAATAATGATGCCAAGAAGAAAAATACTTTAATAGACTTTCATTATGGAGCAACTTGCGAGCCTTTATGCAAGTCAGAGAGAAGCACGCCCGTGCTACATTACAGCACGCCTCGTGCTTCTCTCTGGAAGTCCATAGCACACTCGTGCTCCTTTTTGGAATCCAGTTACCTTCTTTTTTTTTTTATTATTCCATTCAACTATTCAATAATGCTCCATACAATATGCATGTTATCTTTGGATATACATTCATATTAATTAGTACAATGATAAGTCTCTTTAATATCATTGATTATAATTAATGGTCTACCTTTGGGTAACCTAACAAGTTATAATCAATGATCTCAATTGTTCACTGTTAACTTTCATGTCATTTAACGGCTTCACACAAACATGAACAATTGAAACCTGCATAATCAATGTCTAAAATAATCCAACAAGGCCACTTTGGTGACTAACAAGTTTTACATTCATTAAACATTGATTTTTGCAAACTTTTATGAGATTGAATTAAGATCTCAAAACTTTAACGACATAACACAATAATATGTCATAATCATTCTCTATAAATTATAGCAAAATAATTTATAAAGAAAACTAACAGTTTTCAAATTTCTATAATTTTGGCTTCGTTCAATCATCACAATACGAAATTAATTTTCCATAAATTAAGCCAAACAAAACGTTATCAAACAAATCTAGAACAGGTACAGGCTCTGATACCACATGTTAAATAATATTTAATATAGCCCAGATCTATTGTTCATAGAATTTGTTTGATAGAAATAGACAATAAGCGGAAGCGTACCTTGATCCATAACAGCAGATCTATGTTATGGGTTACCTCGTTGCGGCAATTCGATTCTCACCGTAACAACAGATTTACGTTTCTTCCTCTGGCCTTTTATCCATAAGTTTTCTCTCGATGGTTAGAGAATAATCAACAGCTACGAGAGTTTCTTTTATGAGCTCTCTCAAACAAGCTATCACCGTATGTGTTTGAGATAGCTGTCACACTCTCTATTTTGTTTTCTTTTCTGTGTTCACCCTAAGCTTTCGATTCCTTTTACTTTTATAAGGCAGAAGAAGGGTATCAAAATCCTAACTAGCTCTTATCCATTAAGTCCAATAACCATCATTTTGGGCCACCTTAATTAGAACTGACCCTTTAATCACATGGGCCACATATAGATTATTAAATAATCTAACATTTGAAACCTAAAATCTTAATATTAAGTCATCCTTCCAGAGCGTCCTCCTCTAATCGATAGGTCTCATCTGCACATATTCTTCAACTGAGTTTTAATCGGCCGGAATATGATTACAATGGTCGACTAAAAATTTGTTTTTGATGGCTCAAAACTCCAAGATGGGTATCGTGAAGCAATGGAAATTGAGGAAGAAAAGGTAAACTCTAAATGCTTCATTACAGATTGAAAAAAAAATTCTGCAAATATATTTTTGGCAGTGCTGAATATATATGGGTAAAAAATAATTAGGAGTGATTGGATTGTTATTTGGTATAAATTTTTTTTTTAATATAACAAATTGGGTCGTTTGGTATAAGTTCAGGTGTTATTTGGCCCAAAAATTCAAATATGACATTTTTTTTTTCAAAGTTATAAGTTTAAGGCCTAAAGATTTATTCCAATTTAAAATGAAATATATTTCTTAAAACATCGGTATATATAATATGGAACGAAATGCAGGGGCAGAGCCACATGCAGCCAAGTATAGGCACCTGCCCACCTTGGAATACGAAAGAAAAAAACTTTAAGTTTTCATGCATTTGGATAGAATTCAATTAAATTAATACTTATCATGCTTATCATGAAACTTTAAAATTTTAAAATATATAACATAGTTAATTACTTTTTTTCATTTATCTAGACAAATATCAATTCACTTAGCTATATTTTTTAACTCCATCCTCTATCAAAAAGTACTTTATAGATCGATGGATTTAGGATGAAGCCATGATTTTTGTTTTTAAAATTAATTAGATATTATTATATTATCAATATAAAAAAGCTTTGCAAAATTTCTAATTAAATTTGAGAGCTAACAATTAAAATTTATTATATTGAAATTTAAAAATAAAGATATATTTCAATTAAATTTTTCTTTACTTCTTTATTTGCATATTTGTTGCTAT
Source organism: Jatropha curcas (assembly GCF_041381405.1). Taxonomy (NCBI): domain Eukaryota; kingdom Viridiplantae; phylum Streptophyta; class Magnoliopsida; order Malpighiales; family Euphorbiaceae; genus Jatropha; species Jatropha curcas. Next base: position 22,506,614 of record NC_143152.1, on the reverse strand, counting down.
TATTTCATTTAATGATAGTTAATTTTTATCTGTCCACCCTAACCAAATTGTCTGCCTCTGCTCCAACCGAATGTAATAGAAAATTTCATATTCCAATTCATATATTGAAATTTTTTATTATTTTTAATTATATATTTTAATAGTAAATGTTAAATTAAATATTTGAATAAAATATATTTAAAATTTAATATTTGGAAAAAAATCGTATTTAATTTAAAACCGTGCAGTTTAATATGATAATTTAACCATACTTAATAATTAATATTGTCTTGCAAACTCTAGAGACAAATTAAAAAATAGAATATGCTTCATTGCTCGTGATCTTGAAATTGTATGTAATCATAAAAAATATATTCTTCTTATTTTTTTGTTACGCTTGACAAGAATTTTTGTAAAGACCAACTCTTGACAGGAACTTTTAAAGACTTTCTTATTATATGAAGTATTCTCTTCCTATATTTTCTGATTTTATTTTCTTATTTCTCTATGTAATTTTGTATTGCTGGATTTAGTATTATTCATTTCAGGGTTATATTTTAGCATGTGTTATTAAATTTAAAATTTCATATCTTAATACATATTAAGATAGACTAGCTTTATATTTATCATAAAAAAATTTAGAGTTACTGAATTTCAAATTAAATTTCCATGAATGGAGTTGAATTAAATTTTAAATCTCAAACAATATTTGGAACTAAAGGATTATACTTGGAAAATTTTTAAAAATACTTGGAACGAAATGGAATTGCAATTTAAATTTGAAAATATTTCGGAATGGAAGGATTAAATTTGAAAATTTGAAAATATACACTTATTAGGTTGTCTAAGTAATAAGTAGTAACTTATTGTTATATATATATATATATATATAAAGGTGGTAAGTTATGGGAAAGAAAAATTTTAGGTTTTATTTCATTCTTGTTATTTATTCGTTATTATTATTTTTTGGTACATAAAAGAGAAGAAAAAGAGACTAGCATTTATATATATATATATATATATATATATATATATATATATATATATATATATATATATATGATAATAAAGATATATTTATAATATACACTCCATATAAAAATCTCCCAAAGAGTAAAATTTTTCACTGGACTGAAATACCCATGGTTTTAAATGCAAATTGAATAAAAAATTCATCATATTTTTTATTTTTATGTTTAAAGAAACATAATTACTCTCGCACCATCTAGGATGGTTTAAGTGGAGGAAATTAGGGATTTTTTTATCTCCGAAAAATCTTCGTGATAAGGGTCTTTTCATAATATTTATATTTAACATTATTTTTTTTTACCATCAAACCAAATAAAATAATGTTATTAAATCTTCATTTACCATACATTTCCACAAACACAAAAAAGACATTTATCATATTCTTCCGTACCATACTTTACTATATCTTACTTTAATGATCCTTCTCTCTTCATAAAAAAAAAATGCAGGAAATTAGTTTTAGAAATAATTTATAAAAAGTAGGTTCTAGGGTAAAGTGTAATATAAATTAACACCGTATATATTGAAAATTATGATTAGAAAGAAAAAAAAAAAAAAGAATAAATATTTTAAAAATTCAGCAGATATTAAATTCCTATATGTGAAACTATCTAGAAACATATGTTCAGTAAAAGATATTTGCTCACAGTGATTCAGCCATGGATAGCAAAAAAGAAAAGAAATAAGCGTCAATCTCACATAGCCAAGAACCACGCATATCTATTAGTATCGTGAACTGAATCTCAACCCACATCTATGAAAAATCAAGACAATGAAATCTGTTGTTTCTATAAAAGTGTCGAAATATCTAAACCTTTTGATTTTACAGAACAAATGAAGAGCAATTTATTTTCATATCTATTATTTCATATCGTTTGATTTTATAGAAAACCTATTTTCATTTTGAAGATAATCTCCAGATCTGTTATTTTATCTCATACAGTTTGATTTTGCAGAAGACCCATTTTCATTTTGAACAAACTAGCGAAGGTAGAGAAGAAGACTCATCCCCTTTAAAATCCAGTTTAAATAGAAAAAATTATAGCGCAGTCTCTATAGTTTGTAAAATACAACTAGTCCGTCCTTGTCTTTTAAGAAATATATTAAAAATTTCCTTATAATTTACTTTCATGAAACTATAAGGTTCTTTGTTCCATTTTTTTTACATATTTTCCGTTAGTATTTTATTTTTAAAAATACAGGAACGGACTAATTGTATATTCAAACTATAGAGACCATTATGTAATTTTTCTAATTTAATATTTTTAGTATCGGCCTCTGTTTTTTCTTGTAAACTTAACAAAAAAGATGCAAAAATGAGATAAAAGGATCTAATAGTGTAATAGAAACAAAATATACTGGAAAAATAACATATTTTATAAAAAATAGAGACAAACTAATTATATTTCACAAACAACAGGGATCATACTATCATTTTTCCTTTCTAATAGCTTCCTTGAAATCAATTTCGTTTTGAAGAATTTAGGTGGGTTTGGATTTAAACAAATAGAGTCCTATAAAGAACGAGAGAGAAAGGGAATTGATGTTAAAGAGAAAGAAAATTACTTAGAGATAAAAAAATAGTGAGCTTATTTAGGTCATTTTGTATTCACTTAACGGGTAAAACACACTAAATAAAAACTTATATTTTAATATTATATAAATAAAAAATTAAACATGAAAGAGGGACGTTTTAGTTGTTAGAATTTAATGTGCCTTAAGAAAAATCATTTTCCTATTAAAATACAATTTAATAAAATTATTGTCACATTTAGAATTTCATGTCCTTTAAGAAGACTTATCAAGTTACAATAAATTATTAAGTAAATTAATTATATTACCCTTAATTTAATATTAATTCTCTAAAAAATCATTAAATTGAAATAATAATTATTGATCATATATAAAAAGTAAACATGAAAAAAAAGATTTATTACTTCTTGAAACCACAAATATGACAAATATTTTGAAAGAAACTATTTTCTCAAATGTGACAAGAACGGAAGCAGTAATAGTTAACACTATTACAACTTTGCTCAACTTTCAAATAGTAAGCAAATTATTGCACTTAACGAGTTTTAGTTGTTAGAATTTAATGTGCCTTAGAAAAATTATTTTCCTATTAGAATAAAATTTAATAAAATTATTACAAGAATGTAAGACAATTGTATTTAGTTAATGTATAAAAAAATAGAATTGTTTCATATGAAATTATTATGAGTCTGGTGAGCCTATATGTATTAGGAGTACCTTGAGATAAATGGAAAAAAAAAAAGCCATGGATGTTTAGTTTGAAAATAAAGGTATGAGAATAAAAAGAGTTCAACCGGAAAAGAAAGGGAACAGAAAGGGAACACAAGGTAACTTGAATGCGTTTTATTTATATAGATTCACATGTGTGTTACAACACATTTTTTCCCTCTAAGTAAGATCCACTTTTTAGAAATTCTATAAAAAATAAAAATGTCCTAAACATATGCAGTGTTTATAATTTATGAGTTTTAAGTCAGTATGCCCTGTTGGCATTATTCTAGCTGAAAGGAGCCGAAAATTAAGCAGTGGAAACTACTCAAGATCGAAACAAGTATGAAAGTAGACCATACACAAATCACACAAGAATTATTCTATTGTAGCGCAGATTTGCTCACCAGTGTTCTTTCTAGATATCTTCAAGTCACCCTATAGCCTTTTGCCGTGTGACTTTAATTGATTTTATAAATCCTAATTTTCTAAGTAGATAGAAAAATATAGTCCGTCTGTTTCTCGAGAGACTACTACGTTTTCTCTGAATACTTTACTATCTCTAGCGTATATTCAAAAATTAATAATATATTTTATCTGCGTGGCAGACAAATGATAAGATTGATCGTTCTGTTATCAACGCGATTAATATTTTAAATAAAATAGATTATCCCTTTTTAATTAAAAATTAATAAATAAAATTTTAATTAAAAAATTAATCTATTAATTATTTAAAAATAATTAAGGCATACTAGGGACCACAGGAATAAATTAATAAAGCTATAAATTATAATAAGGACCAATATATTTTTATTAATCATAAATTATTCCACTAAAAATTCATGATTGAACTCCTAATTAATTTAACTTTCTACAACATAATATAGACAACACCAGATTCACAGATTACATACTACATATCATTTGTCGATAAGAAAGAATATGCAAGTAGTCACAATTAACAAGTAATGGAAACACTTATAAACATATGTACATTTTTAAAAAAAAAAAAAAAAAAAATATATATATATATATATATATATATATATTAAAAAATAAATTCCATTGGACTCTAATTAACAAAAATAACTAATTTCTATAAGAATTTATCACAAAAAAAAATTTCCTTTTTATAAAAAAAACCGAAAAAATTCACCTAAAATAGAAAAATGGCTACAATTCCATCTAAACGACCTTAGATGATCGTAAAATGATGGAGAAAGTTCCACACGGTTTTCGATGTGTCCAACAAAATTCAAATCAATCGAAAAAAGATTCTTTTTTTATTTAAAACAAATTAAATTCTATTTGTTTGTAATTTAAAAAAAAAATACAGCAAATTTCCAAAAGAATTTACAAAAAAAAACTTAAAAAAAATACCAACAAATTTTCTTAAGGCATGTTTACAAAACTTAGAAACTTTCAGGGCTTGATAAAAATTTTAGGACCTGTTTGCAAATTACAGAAACTTCCAGGGCCATTATATAAATGTTTATAAAATTTGGAGCACTGTTCTGGAATTTTCTAGAACAGAAAACCTAGCGCCGCACCATCTTCGCCCAGGCTGAGCACTGCCGCCGCCAGACCAAGACTCCGGTGGTCGTAGGAGGCTTGGGCTTCCGCTGGTCGTCCATTCCTACGCCGGCAAGCTCGTTTTCAAGCGAAACACGCGACGCAGTCGAATCTAAAAACCGTTCAATTTCCAGACTGAAAACCGACGAAACAGCCGCTGCCGGAGGTGAGCCTATGTCGGTCGGAGACCTTTGCATGGCTCGCCATCAACGGCGCTGCCGGTTGTCCTGTTCTGGGCAGTTTGGCAATCTGGTCATCTTCTTCATGTTCTTCGTGCTCTTGTGAAGAACACGATTCAAGAAGCAATGCTCCCCTTTTTTTTTAATTAATTTAATAAAAAAGTCCAAATCGTTTTTCATGACACAGATTCTGCAAAACCGATTTTTCTAAAAAAACACAGCCGATTGTTTTGCATCGTAAAATCTGTATCTCAACAATTAATAAAAAAATTTTATGCATATAATCACCTAATCAAACAGAAGCAAAATTGTATACGAGATTATGTACCACACGAAAGATAAAATAATTTAACGAAAACATGATAAAAAAAATTAACAGGTGAACAGGCCACCTTCATATGAGTTTCGAATGGCTCTGATACCAACTGGAGGGAGCCGAAAATTAAGCAATGGAAACTATCCAAGATCGAAATAAATACAAAAGCAAAAAACACACAAATCACATAAGAACTAATCTATTGTAGAGCAGATTCACTCACCGGTGTTCTTTCCAGATAGCACAGTCTGGGCGTGCTAGGCTCTGAGTCTCCAGGATGGATGTAGCACGAGCAGTGCTCAGGTGAGCAAGCCCTTAGATCGACATTCTCTTGAGGCACGGGCATGCCAGATAGCACGGTTGGGGCGTGCTAAGCTCTGAGTCTCCATGAGAATTGATTTAGATTTACTTAAAATGTCAAACTAAATCTTTTTACTAGGGATATGATGTAGCTCTAAATCAACTCCAGTTTATAATATTAGATTTGATTTTCTGTATTTAAATAAGTTTATTATTGATCTTAATGCTTACAGACAGAGTTTTTTCCATGGATTGATTTATTTCATTAATCATAATCGAGAGAAGCGTTTTTAATATGAACAGGGTAATAAATTTCATGGGAATAACAATTTGATGTGAGAGCTAGATGGTTTGATTTGTGGGAGCTTTCATAAATTTAAAAATCTTAATTTGCGGATTCCTGAATAATTATAAAACATAACGATTTAAAATCTATGTTTGGTTGCGCTATTGAGAGATGGGTAATTGAATTGAGTTAAAATAGCTAATAAAACATCGAGAGAGCTTTTAGCCATTTTACGGTTATTTCTCCTTTTTGAATAATTAAAATTGATTATCAAACTAATAGGATAAACTGGATAGAATTAAGTGAAGTCAATATCCCTAGTAATTTTTAAACCTTGATTTCTTTTCAACAATTTCTTGCTTAATCTCATTCTTATTGTTTTTACTTTAATTTTTTTTATTTTCAAATACATTTTCTTTATTGTCGTTTAAATAATAATAGGTTAATACAATTTTGGTATTTGGTATATAATCCTTGTGGGACGATACTTTACTAATTCTTTATTATTTGTTTGGGATTCCGTACACTTGCAAAAAATCCTGTCAATCACTGACAATTTATTTAATAACAATTTTACTCTTTAAGATTTTGCTCATATTAATTAAATCAAGATTAAGAACATAAATCTTATTTCTAATGTCCTAAAAAATACGTTTTAATAGTCAGTATAAAACAACTATTCTCTATTTGGTCCATTTAGATACATACAAAATGTACTAACACCATTATTATAAAATATGCTGAAAAATTTATTCATTTAATGCAAATCTCCAATTGGATACATAGAAATAATTCTACAAGGAAATAACACCAAAAACATACTATTACATTTGCATAGTTAATAATATATCTCTATCACTAGCTATATAATGCTTCTCCAAGTTTTGCCAATTCGAGTCGCTTGTTTGGTCTTGGTTTCTTTTGATTAGTGTCAATAATGTCCCTTGCACATGGTCTTACTTAGTTTGTAAATCCATGTGCATGTTGAGTCAATCTATGGTTGCTTAAAAGGATGCGTTTTGTCATTTGGAGGGTCGCGTTCGCTTTGAGGCCTGAGATTTTTATTTCTCTTATTTCCTCTTCCATGACCTCTCCTTAGAACTGACTGCTTTTCCTTTCTATTCTTGTAATTTGACCATTCTCATTACAATAGTCGATCCTCCTTCTAAATCAACGGATTAGTATCCAGAGAACCAAGATGCTTTACTCAAATTAATAGATGATTATTATTCTTGGTCATTCAAGGATCTCATTCATACTAATCCATAAATCAGCCTCCAAATACTTGATCCTAGTTTTAAAAAGAAGAATGACAAAACCCTTATCCACCTTCTTTCTTTATTCTTGATGATTCTTCCCCTCTATGGTGTTTATCCATCAATGTATCTCTTTGGGAGAAAAATCCTTGCTTCCAGTATTACCTTTCTGATGATTTTATCCATTAGTCTAGTCGACTTCAACTGTTTTTTTGAGATGTATGGAAATCAGTTAGTATCTATCATTTGCTAATTTTATACTGTCACACATTTCATATTACCAATCACTCTTAATGCCTGCTCTCCTTTTCTAGTCCTGCTCAACCAACTGCTCTACTTTTGCTTCCATTTCGATCCTATGTCTTCATCTCTTTTTGATATGACCATTTTATTTAGCCTTCCTGTCATCGGAAGTGTTATTAGTTCAACCATTTTCGTTGACACAAGTTATATTTGTTTTTGCTTTGGCAAGCAAGATACTGGATATTCTAACTTCATCAGAGTTCATATGAAAGATTCCAATATTCCTTATGAGGCTGAACACACCTCATTTCTTTTCTTTTTCCTCTACAAATTTGTCTGCCGTGTTGCTTCTGGTAAAGTAGTCAAAATCTTATTTGAAGGTAGCGGTTGCTCTTGCCAAGGGTGAAAAGCTAACCTTGGGACAAGCGTTCTTAGCAACCTTTACTGGGGCATTCATTCACTTGCTCTTGAAGATGGTCGTCCAAAGTTTTGGCAACCTCATGGGCTGATTTAGATGTTATAATTATGGTTTATTGCTACTTTGCTGAATTTGTGATGATTGGTAATCCTTCAGATCCATTTTTTAGGATCTATGTGTGATGGACTGCTCGCTTTGTCATTTTCGAAAATCACTAGAGGGCTGCTATTTTGGCATTTTTACTTGGTTTTTAAAGACAACTGAGTAGCCCAACCCTCCTTACTTTTGCCTTTTTCATCCTTACTTGTATGGCCCCAACTAGCTTAAAGTTACCTAAATGAACTTTCATATTTCAATTCTTGGGTGACTGTTCTCAATTAGCAAGATTGTTTTTTCGACGACGAATTTACTAAAGGTGCTAATAGTTATAATGGATGAAAAGTCTATAACCTTAATTTTTTTACCTGTGAATTCGGTTTAACTCAAGCAGTCCCTATTTCTTATGGCTAAACCTGCAAAAAAATACTCCGAGCTTTACGACTTGTTATAATAACACTCTAAATTGACCTTCATCCGCCTAGCACCCTAACTTAGAAACTTAGAAATATTGTTACCCAGTATTCAAAATCAACTAAGATTTTTAATAAAATAATATAAAATGGGTCCCATTAAACTAGTTAACCCAAGCCCCTGAAACTAATCAAAACGCACCGTTTTGATATGAGGAAACTAAAATCCCTAATTTCATCGATCCCTTCTTTCTTCTATTCCATCTCGATAATGAGGCGCCTGCAGTCACCATCCTTCATCATCAAGTGCAAGAAAAACAAAACTAGGGATTTATAGAGTTCTAATAATCATTGCAAGGTCTATGAGTGATCAATCGTTGCCTAAAGCAAGCTTTAACTCTGGCTTTTCTCCATTGCCAGACTCTGTTCTTCTTACATTAAATGTAAAAATAATTCTTTCCAGGAAGGAAATTATAGAAAAAGAGACAAATATTTTTGTACCGATACAAGAATCCCCAAAAAGAAAGAGTAGAATCAAGAGAAGAGAGAAAAATTTTGAGAAAGAGTTTATCAAAATTGAAATTTGAAGAGTTGAACGGGCTTATGGATCTAGGTTTTGTGTTTTCTCAACAAGACAAAGATTCAAGCTTGATTTTGATAATACCAGGTTTGCAAAGATTGGGAAAGAAAGATGGAGAAGAAGAAGGTAGTGGTGGCAATAAGGGTGCTACAGTTTCAAGAAAGTTTTGTAATTTTAATTTTTGTTATATCATTTTTCTTCTGTAATTCTTCATTTGTAATTATCAAGAAGGAATAGGAGACGATTGAGGGAGAAGAAAGAAGGGATCGATGAAACGGTGCGTTTCGATTAGTTTACTTAAACCCAAGCTAGTTTAATGGGACCCATTTTTATATTATTTTATTAAAAACCCTAGCTGATTCTTAGTCCAGGGTGATAATATTTTTAAGTTTCTAATTTTGGGTGCTAGGGGATGAACATTAATTTAGAGTGTTATTATAATAAGTCGCAATGCCCACAGTATTTTTGTAGGTTTAGTCATTACTTATGCTTTCTTCAACTTTCTTTTGTTCAATCATCATTTTTTTCCGGGTGAATCATATGTGTAATTGGTCATTAAGAAAAAATTGAAGAAGCTTAATGTAACTTGGATTCAAGAACTCCTGGTATCACCAGGTGTTTCATTTCCTGTTGGTCATCTTTTATAAGTTATTCAAAGGACCAACCGATTAATGTTCTTTAGCCCTAAAAATGGATTGCGATATCCCATTATCAGTATCACTTCCCTTAAACGGTGAAAGCATGGTAACTTTCCAATCCTTTCAGCTTTTGCAAGATTTTTTGTTCAAGTTCTAACTTCATTTTATAATAGATCCCTCATCTTTAGTCATTCAAGATGACAAATTGGATGAGACTTCCTTAACGGGGTAGCTTTCTTGACCAAAATGGCTTCGTTAAGAGGTAAATCCCTTTGTTGTTTATGGTCTCTATATTTTATTGGCCATTTCTTTCTAAAGTATAATTATTCTTTTCAGGGCGACGGAGAAACGACATTTCTGTCCATATATTGTTCTCCCAAGGTGATATTCCCAAATCCGATGGTGCTTCTCCTTCGCATGATAATGCTTCCTCATCAGCTGGTTGTATTACTAACAATGTCATAGACATGACCAATGAAATTGAGGCCATGATGTGCATTGATGCTCCGCCCTCAAAAAATCTAGGTGATCAATCAACATAATCATGTTGTTGGTAGCATTGCTGGTAATTTTTCAATTGAAGCTCATCAAGAGGAGATGATAACATTAATTTTTTCACTGCCATTTTTTTTTTGTCAAGTTTGATCGAAAATTCAAACCCTAAACCAACAGTTCCTTGACCCTAATCAAACAAAGGCTCTAATTTTCATGAAGCTTTATCTCGAGTTTAGGGATATTATCGGCTCAAGGAGCACGTAGTATGGAATGTTGAGGTTTGTTAAGATCAATAATTAGACATAGAATTTCTTCTGACTTATGGTCTTGGACATTTGACTGAGAATCAACTTCATAATATTCATGCCCTCAGCACCCAATTACCTACCCTTTGGACCAACCTGCTGGAAGTTGATAGGCTAGCTCTACGAGTTAGTCAAAAGGCAAAGGATATTTCTAACTTGTGTTCTTCTCTTCGACAATGGTCTTCTGACGGATTGATAAAAAAACTTAAGCTCAAGTCCCTGTAATCCAAGATAACGATCCTTTAAGATGAGATTTCCATGTTGGAAATCCAGGCGACCACTTTAGACATAGAGATAAAAATTATCTGTGAATTATTTAGCTTGAGAGGAAGAATTGGCATGGTTGTAGAGTCAGAATTGGCATGGTTGTAGAGTCTAATAAAGATAAGGACAAAATTTCGCTAGAGAAGAAAAAAGGGGCCAGTACAACCTTGCAAACTTTTTTTTCCTTTTTTTCCTAATTGTACACTGGGCCTTGCCTCTTTCTATAATTAATAATTTTTAATGACAAATAGTATTGTTTCTTTTGCATGTTTGCTTATTCAACAATACAACTTAATCATCGCAAGTATAACAACCAATTTGCTTCTAGATAGATTCTTTCGCCTAAATCTATTGCATTTCGTTAATTGAGGCCACGTAAAATCATATTTTCATGGACAAGTCAGATTTCCAAATCATCTAATCTGGTGGTCTGCCATGATATTACCCACAAATGTGGACTAGGACCAGTCATTTGTCATGCCAAATTAATTTTTTAATAATTTGACATCTTTGACCATTTTCATCTAGACATAAAATAAGGTTATCATAGAAATAATTCGCATAGATGTATTGCATTCATTATTCAGCCGCTTGGCCGTTGATTTTGGAAAGAAACCATTTTTATGGTTTGAGTGACCATCCGTTTTAGTTTCAATCAGTCCGTATAGTCTCTTCCTCTTTGTAGTGAGCAAGAGTTGTCAACAAGGTCAACTGCCTATGGGCGGTCGGCCTCAATGTCTAAGTTTTTATAAACCTTAGGCCCAGATCGTTGCATTTCCAAGTAATCAGTGCTTGGCTATATTCAATCATTCATTTCTTGATCTTGAAATTGACAATGCCCCTGAGTGTAGACCAGATCCTCAGATCAGTTGCTTGCAAAACGATCAGGTTTAGTGATTTCTAGGTCAATCTTGACCAAGTCGACAACCTGTCCATTCTGCTATGACAGTCCTTAAGCGACCGATACTATCATATAGGTTCATTACAACATCTTGCATGCCCGCGCGTACTGCACATTTCTTCCACAACCGGCTGAAAAGCTCTCTTGACGATCTTAGCACAAATCGTCTGCTAGGTCAATTTGTCTACTCTAAAGGTTACGCCTTTGGTCGGGTGTATGAAATTGTCCGATCTTGGATATATCAAATTATTAGTCGAATTCATCAACATCCTGATATCTTAACAAAGGCCTAGCAGGTCCTGATATCTTAACAATGGCCTAGCAGGTCCAATCGAGAGTGAAAAAAAAGTTGTTCTCTCTGAAATTGTTATGGATATGTTGGGCCTGCGTCTATTAGGAGTGCCTTGAGATATGTGGATAAATAGATCAGGGTTTATTTAGTTCGAAAATAAGGAATAAGAGTAAGAAGAGCTTAAGAGGGAGAAAAGCAAAGATGAGAAGGACATGAGAGAAATATAAGAAATTAGAGGGATTGGAAAAGAAAGGTAGACATAAGGTGACTTATGGAACAATTTAGTTTGTTTGTATAAATTCATGCCTAAGAGTGCCCTCCAAGAAAGATGCATTTTTAGAAATTTTATAAAAACCCAAAAATGTTCTAAATATATGAAATATTTACAATTTATGGATTTTAGGCGCATATGGCCCTCTTCGCACTATTTTAGCTATATAAAATTCTATTCAAGTTTTTGCGAATTTGAGTTCATTATTTAGCCTGATTTTCTGGATCCGCGCCAACAATAGCAAATCATAATAATGGCTTCAATTTACATATTTTTTATTTAGCCAAAATGAGGACAAAAGATTTAGAACCTTAATAATTTTTGCTATTTTAGTTTTTTTTTTAAAATTTATCGATCAATATTTTGAATTTATTTTATCATTGAAATGTGTAGTTGTTGAGTCTAAAATTATAAATAAAATTCTAAATATTTTTATAAAATATGCTTAATTTGTTACTCCAATTCTAAAAGTAATCATTCTATAATTTAAAATTTATTATTTACTTAATTAATAAAATAACACAATATAAACTTTGAAACCATCTCCTATTTACAACCCTTGGAGGTCACAATATTTTTGCTCTGCTTAGCCTAGTTGATGCTAGCTAGCCAAAATTATAGCTTAAATATTAAATTATAATTTAATGTTTTGGCCTTCTAAAACTTGTATACTAAGCTACTGGACATTATTGAACATGACGTCAAAGACCAAATAGCATCCATAACACGCAAACTGAAATCATGCTTGTCATTGCATATACGAAAAGAGTCCAACAAATACACAATAATATAATTTTTATTTGTGACCAATGTTGGCATTCCAAGCAATTAAAACCATTACATGATAACTCTCAAGTCAATTACCCATCAAAATCCCTAATTAAAACTCCCTACCCCACTTCATTAATATAGGCATGGATTATAGGATTCTAGAGACTTTTATTCGCAACTAATTAGTGTTAAGTTCTAGTCATGAGTATTATAGCTTACAGTATTATTTTGACATATTGAGAGCCTTCTAATGAATTAAAATTAGTGAAATATTTCATTATTTTTTTTCTATAAATATTCCCATATATATTTTTTGAACGAAACTAATCTCATTTGAGGTTGGTAGTGTATAAATATTTTCTTAATAAATTGAATATCTGACCTGCTAAAATAACCCGTTGAATTTAAGTTTGCGTTACTACTCCTCAGCTTTTATAACATTAATAAAAAGTTCTATATTTTTTTAGTAAGATTTGTAAATTTAAATATTGAATAGTTAAAACTTACTATATTTCAATGTTGAATAATATGTTTTTAAAATTGTATAATTGCTTAAAAATTGAATCACTTCTTGTATTCACTATAAATTTTTAAGTTATAGATTTTAACTTATTCTTTTGAGTGAACTACTATTTCTTAATTTTAATGACTTCACGTGAATAAAACTAAATGAAAACATAACATTTATATAGCGGATCATTTTAAAATTAAAGCTTAGTTATTACTCTCTCTGTTCCAAAATATAAATTATTTAAAATTTTTGCACAAGAATCAAGAAAGTAATTAACTCTTCTAGATTATAACAAAACAATAGATTATTTGACTCAATTATCATTTATCTCCAAAATAATAGTTACTTGTTAAAGTATTTATTATAAATGAGGATAATATCAGAAAAATATTATTTATTACTTCTTTAAATACTCAAACCGACTTATATTTTGAGACAAAATGAGTACTTTTTAATTTAATTAGATATTCAAAACTTTACGCCCTTAATTTAAATTTCTAGTTTTGCCCCTATATAAGGCTATCAATTATTACATTGGGTTTAGATTCTACTACTTTTGATTTTGTTAATCAAATTTCATCTAGATTTCATAACATGCCAATGTTAGAAAGAAATTTATTCGACTCTAAGACTCCGTTTGTTTTTAAAAATTAATTTATCTGAAAAAATATTTACAAATTTTCTGATATTTGGAGTCCTAAAAAAAAAAATCAACAAAACATACTTTTCGTGGTCAAACAAAAATTTTAAATTATTTTTAAAGAAAATGACTTTCTACTTTTAAGAAAAGAAAAACATATTTTTTGAATATATATATATATATATATATATATATATATATATATATATATATTAATCACTGGTATCCACCACTAACAATTATCATTCACCATCAATTACCTACACTATTGGCCAACCCTGGCGGTTACCCGTGACTATCACCATCTATTATTTTTTATGCACCTATTCTCACATTTAACAATAAATTTTTAAAATATAAGATTTCTATAATTATAAATAGAAATATTTTTATGGTTTTATAAGTTAAATTTTTAATATTTTAAACTAATTTTCAACATGGCCAAGCAAACAATGAAAAATGAGTTATTTAAAAAATATATTATTTTCTGAAAACAAATGGAGGTGAATCAAATTTTTTTACTAAAGATTTTAATATTTAAATTAATATTTATTGAATAAAACAAGATAAAGTTTTGTCCTTATAATATTTGATTATCAATTATGGTATGCAATTAGGACTTTTGTCATAATATTTTGATTAGCAATTATTATATACATTAGAGAGCTTTGTCCTTGCGTGTAATAGGTCTCTATATATATACTCGTCCATTCCTCTACCTTTGCTTCAAAGTTCAAGCAGCAAATCTTGATATTTCTCTCTTCATCCCTAGAGAAAGAGAGAGAGAGAGAGAGAGAGAGAGAGAGAGAGAGAGAGAGATGGCTTTGAGATGGCTTCTTCACTCGGCATGTCAAGTTTTAGGGTACCCTCTCAAGGACAGTACTGACATGCAAGGGAGTCATGGTGTTGTAGGGTACCCATGTGAAAAAGATGTCTATGGAGTCATTAAGATGGAAACATACCCTTCTGGAGGGTTCCAAATGCCTCTTCATTACCCTAAATACACAAAGTCAGACTACGAGAAGATGGAAGAGTGGAGGGTAGACTTGCTTCTTAGGGAATATGGCCTAAATTTTAAGGGTACACTTGAAGAGAAGAGGGAATTTGCAACGGGGGCATTCTTGTGGCCAGGTCAATATTGATCTATCTGTCTATATATCTATATATATAGAGAGAGAGAGGGAGAGAGAGAGAGAGACCGACCTAAATTTGCTACTGATTAGCATATTAATTATGTATAATAATAATGAAAATACAGAGTGTTGATGGAGGAGAAGTAATGTTCCCTGAAGATCTCTCTATCTAATTAAGAAATTAAAGTACTGTTTTATGTTACCTTCTCTCTTTTTTTTTTTTCTCTTTTAAATTTCACACTTGTTATTTTTTATGTTTTCTATTATTTAGTTTTATTTATAATTATAAAAATGAATCAATAATGTTTAATTTCCCTTATAAACTTAATCATGATATACAATTTATCCAAAATTGACATTTTTTTTTTATCAATTTTAAATAGTAAATTTCAACCAAAAGTCACAATTTTTTTTTTTATTGGAACAAATGTATTAACTAGATCGCTAGATGAAAATGGATAATATATTTGAGTTGAGAGGAAATAAGATTACTGGATGATGTTATTATCCATTTTTCATGTACATTGACCAATAAAAGAATCAACCAAATTGGTGCAATAATTGAAAGTTCTTGATAGAATCCACCCAAAAACTAAAACTTGAATAAATTGTTATATTGTAAGCAAGTTTAAAAAATAAATGTTTTACGTTTCTTTAATCTCAACGATTAAGAATATATGTGTCAATCAAGATGTTAATTTTTTTATTTTTAAACATTCTCTCCGTCCTATTTTATTTGCATGGTTTGACAAAACACGCATATTAAAAATTTAGGAAATAAAAATTATTTTACCATTTTTCATCCTTAACTTATTTAAGATATTAATAAAAGTCTTTCGTTTAATGAACAATCATAAATGTTATTATGAGAAAATCAATTGTTTAAATAGTATAAATTTTAAAATCTTACAAACATTTTCTGACATAAAAAATAGGAATAACAAACAAACAAAATGAGATAGAGAAAGTATTTTTAATGAGTGAATGAAAAAGTATAGTCAATGACTTGTAAATTAAGAAAATATTAACAAAAATTTATTGCTGATCACTTAGCAGAAGAGTTATTCTTTGAGGACAAAGCATTAGTTATTTATTGCTTGAAATGGAAGAGAAAATGTGGCTTGCTACAATTTCTGGACACTAATTTGCAACAATGCTTTGAATGGGATGAGGTCATAGATACTAGGCATAAAACTTTAAAACAATGAAAACTGAGCTCAAACATTCTTCTAAACCATAATAACTGACCACATTATGATAGTGTTCGTTTTTTTGGATAACTTAAGGTAGTTGCCGTTTGTTCTCTATTAAATTTTTCATTTTTTGTTTTTTTCTTTCAAAAATAAATAAAACCTTCTTATTTAAACTTGTTTAAATTTTTTTCTTTGCTTTTGAGAAAACTGTTTTGAAAACAAAAGGCAAATTTTGTGAAACTACAAATAGTGATTTATAGAATTGTGTCTGTTTTTAATTCTACATTTCTAATTTGTTTCGTTTTAATAAGATTTATCCTCATAACATTATTATTGTTGTTGTTTTACTATTATTTTCTCTATCTAAATAAATCTAATGTCATTTATTTATCCAAAATATGAAAGCATATATTTTTATTTCTATTCAAATTCTCAGTTTTTTTTTTCTATCTCTTCTCTATTTAGTATTATTTTTATATTTATTATTATTTTCTCTATCTATATAAATCTAATATCATTTGGTATTATTTATTTATTATAATATTTGAGTATTATATTTTTATTCAACATAATAATCGATAGTTATTGTAATATAGAAATTTTAAAATTAAATTGTAAAGTATTTTTAATTATTTCATCTGAAAATTTAAATTTTTAGAAAATTCGTTATTAACTAAAATTTTTAATAACTTAATAAGAGAGAGATTTGATAATTGGAAGAATTTTTCACATTGTAAACAAAAAAAAAAAAAAGAAAAATAAATTAAAAAAAAAGTTTTCAAAAAACAAGTAACCAAAAACTAAAAAACTGTTTCATGTTTCTAATGAATAAAAAACTCAAAACAAACAACTATAACAAACGGGGCCTAAGGTGTTGTTTGTTTTCCATTAAATTTTTTATTTTTCATTTTTTCTTAAAAAAATAAATAAAAATTTGTTTGTTTGAACTTGTTTAATTTTTTTTATTCACTTTTTAGAAAACTGTTTTTGAAACAAAAAACCAAATTTTATGAAACAACAAATAGTGGTTTACGAAATTGTGTTTTATGTTTTTAATTTTACATTCCTAATCTTTTTTCATTTTTTATAAGATTTATCCTTCTAAATTATTATTATTATTATTATTTTCTTTATCTATCTAATGTCATTTATTTATCTAAAATATACAAGCAAAAAGTTTTATCTCTATTAAAATTCTCTGCTTTTTTTTTTTTTTCTATTTCATTTCTATTTAGTATTATTTTTATATTTAATATTTTTTCTCTGTCTATGTAACTCTAATCTATGTAACTCTAATGTCATTTAATATTTTTTTTTGTGAACTGAAAAGATGGATTAATTATTAAGAGCATCATAAAACAGTACATCATAAATAAAAGATGGAATAAGCAACCATTCCATTAGGTCAGGCCTAGAACTAGCAACTCTAACAAGCTCATGAGCTACTTAGTTTGCTGACCGTCTAGCAAAAACAAAAACCAATGGCGCAAAATTTGTAGCTAGAATTTTGCAGTCTTGAATAATAGACCCAAAATAAGAAATATCCAAAGTTTCTCGTGAAAGAGCCTGAACCACTAATAAGCATTAGCCAATGCTTTACAAACAATTCGATCAATGGCATTACAAAGTGAGATGGGCCTTAAATTCGATACAAATTCAGGAGTCTTCTTTTTAGGAATTAGAATGATGTTTGTAAAGTTACCTCCCAGGGCTGGCGCATTAGCACGAGTAACATTAGTACACACAATAGGCTAAAAAGAGCGGAAGAATCCCGGATTAAGGCCATCCGGACCTGGTGCTTTGTTCGGATGCATACTGAAAACCATATCTTTGATCTCCTTATGCAAGAAAGGGTGATCCAAATTATTATTCATAGCCTCTGTAACTCGACTGTTAACAGCCTCCAGAACTGACTCCATATCACCTTGTGAAGAGATAAAAAGATTAGAATAGAATTGAGTCACCAAAGTCAATAAACCAATGCCACATGTCAGCCATTCATTGTTATCATTCTTTTACTGCTTAATCATATTTCTTTTCCATCTTTTAGAAGCCATCAAATGAAAAAAACTAGTGTTAGTATCGTACTTCTATAACCGGCTTTGTTTAGCCCTTTATTGCTAATAAATTTCACACTGCTTGAGGACCCGTATGTATGCTTCCTTTATAACTCAGAAATGCTGCATAACTACCAGATCAGTGCGGTTATGAAACCACGCCATTTACTGTCGTGCTTATTTTAATTTTTTCGAAAATCATTCCTACTTATGTCGTCCCCACTGTTTCAAAAGAACCCCACTTTAGCGAATCTATTCTCCGATCCGGTGGTCAGTGTCTATTGCCCAAGCTTCCTGAAAGTTGCATTCACATCAACCTCTTTGAGATAAGAATTTTCAAATCTAAAAGATTTTGGTGCATACTAAATAACCAAAATTCCTAAGGATAAGAAAATGGCCAAGTGATCACTATTACAAACTTCTAAATGAAAAATAACATCAGAAAAAGGTTATGCCAACCCATACTGACTACCGCTCTATCAAGCCATTCGCGAATCCAATCCGGAGAATTTCGACCTCGTTCCTAAGTAAATCTATTACCTTTAAAACCCATATCATATAAACCACAGTTTTCAACCGTCCGTCTAAAACCCTCCACCAACCAAGTTGGCTGTTGATCCTTCCCATTTATCTCCATAGCATAAAATATTGTTAAAGTCCCTGCCACACGCCATGGTAGCTTTGATTTGTGCTTTGGAGATTGTAATAGAGCCTAAGTATCCCTTTGACGATGAGGCTCGTGCATGCCATAAAAACCAGTGAACCGAAATTTTGGAATACCTGTAATCTCCACCAAAGCATCAATGAAGTTATTATGGTATCCTATTAATGAAGACATGGCTCTATATTTCCAAAGCAGTGCTAGGCCACCTCTAATACCTTATAGTCGGACCACAAAAGTACCTTCAAAACCCAATCTTCTCTCGACTCGATCAACTTGCTCAAACCCCACTTTCATTTCTATCAAAAACACCAGATTGGGTTTGTTAAAGTTAACTAACTTAACAAGTTCAGAAACTGTCTCTTGGTTCCCAAGCCCTCGATAGTTCCATGTTAAGGAATTCATGATAACTGGCGGGCCTAGTCCCTAGGTCCCGCCCCAAGTCCATTTTTTGAGATATCAATTGCTTGAGAATTATTAACGGCATTAGAGTTCTCAATGTCTTGCCTTTTACGCTTAGGATCCACCATGATGACACCATCATCTGCATCATCAAAATTATCGTCCCCTATATGGTTTTCCTTTTCAACATTCACACCTTGACCCTCCTTAACACCTCCCTACGTCCCTCCACTCGACCTCATAGCAGTGGTATTAAAGCTACGAGCCATGTGTGCTCTTTTAGTCTTTGGAATCTCAGGTTTTAACCAACAAGCTCCCGCTTGTCTAGTACTCCGACTATCTGCTCTCAGCCAAGGCCCATACAAAAATTGCTCCTTTGTCACTCCTAGTTTTAGAAACAATTTGTGACAACCTTTGTCTGAGTGCGCCAACATGCCGCAGAAGAAATAAAGGTAGCAAGTCGCTCGTACTTGAAGGAAATACAAAAACCTTCTCCCTTTGGTCATCTGATTTTCATTCTTCATTTAAGAGGTTTGCGGACGTCCATGCCAACCGTCACCCGCATATAATCCCTCTAGATGAGTTCATAGTTTCTTAGATCTAATGTTAAAAATTCTCCCACAAAATTAGAAACGTCATGAGCAACACGTTAAGATTTGGACCCAGCTTGAAGGTCATGTAAATGGATCCAAATATCCACCGTAGTTAATTCAATATGACGAGGGTTTTCCTTTCGCTGCAATGGTTTCAACAGTAGGAGACTTTATGAAAAATTCCATAGACCCCCTCCAAGACGCGGTCATGATCAATTTGATGGAAAAATTGAAATAAGAACGGGTTATCAGCTAGGTCTTGATAATCACGTAAGCGTAAAATTTATTCTTGAAAATAAAGAAACAAAATACAAAAATATAAATTGTATTTATAAAGAAGTGGATACAATTTCTATGTGGAATCTCTTATGACAATGAAAATTATCTCTGATTCTTCTCTTTGTTGTCGCGGATATGATTCAAGGGTCGAAATGACTTGATCTTGAATATAATTAAATGGTCGAAAAGACTTGATGTAGAACAAACTTTAGGTGCAATTCAAGGGTCTAAGAGACTTGATCTTGAATTGAAATTGAAAGAACTTTAATTCTTTGGACTTGAGAGAGAGCTTTGTAGTATTGATTTTGACAGAGCTTTGAAGAGAGGCCTCCTATTTATAGAGATTTGAGAAAGTCTCATTGTCAAGTATGTGATTTGAATGGTCTGCCAAGTATGTGATTTGAATGGTCTACTTGGCAGTTTTCATTGGTGCTGCTACATTACTTAACTTGTAGATGCTTGGCTTATTTGCCAAGATTTAATTTAATTAGTATACTTGGTGAATTTTTATTGGACTTTACTAAAATATTTATTTATTCAGTAAATAATATTTATCCAATAATTTTATTTTAATAACCATTTAAATATTTTGATTGGTTATCCAAATAAATTATTTAATTAAACTAACCAATAATTCAATTGGCTAATTAAATAATTAAGTTAATAATTAAATTAACTTGAATAAAATTTAGGTGTCTATAGATGCCTTATCGAGATTTGTTCTAGAATTTATTTGAACGGGTCTAGAAAATTTGAAGAAGACAATATTTTTTTTAATTTAGCTCATGCCCCCTCTTTTTTTATGGCATGAATTTTTTTTTTTTTTTTTTTTGCATGGCCTAATTTAATGAGCCATTTGTTTTTAACTTGAATTTTCAAGTTAAAAATTTTAGCAACTCCAATTTAACATGCTAGTTAAATTTTTTTTAGCCCAAATAGTGAAACTCTAATTTTGTTTTTATATAATTAGAATTTTCTATATTTTAATTTCTTACCCTTCAAAAAATTAAAATTCTTGATGATTTTGGAGTTTGAGAATTTAAATTCTTGTCCAATTGGGAGTTGAATATTTAATCCTTGTTGACTTTAGAGTTGAAGACTTATTCTTTGTCGAATTTTAAGTCGATGAATCTTCTATAAAAGGGAACCTTGCTTCAAAATTTTTCTTCACGTTAAAATCGTCAAGCAACTGACAACAATTGCCTTCCATCCATAGATCAGGTACGTTTTTACTTTCACTACTCATGAAATTTTTTTTTTTAAAATTACCATAGACCCTTTCGTTCTTTTGTCCTTATATGAATTTGGACAACATCATAAACACGTCAACTTTGAATATTTCTTATCTTTTCTTTTTTTATTATTATTAACATGTTATCCTTCATCTGTATGCTGACTTCCACGTCTATGTCTTATATTCAAGTCTTTAAACATGAATATTTTATTGCTATGTCGGCCAAATCAATGCCATGAAGTCTTATGGATCCCAATTTATTTTATTTTATTTTTCTTTTTTCGATTTCCAGCACATGATTTAGCTTTATTGATTCGTTTATTTCACATTGTTGCATGTCAAGGCCAACCTCTTTTACTTGACAATTGCTCAAACTGTATGGCTTGAATTTCTGCAACTCAAACTGTATGACAATTACTTTAGAGAATATGTTGCCTGACTTTGATTCCTCATAAATTTGTTCGCGGCCTTTTTTCTTTTAACTTCAAAATTCAATATTTATATGAAGTTAGTGCATGACACTTCTATTGTTTCCATCAAGCTGGACTTCAGGCTTTCCCATCTTTAATTTATGTGAATTTGGTCCATGGCTAACTTCGACACTTGTTTCATTAATTCGGTCAAAACAAAAGCACTTGTATTAATCTTTTTTTTTTTTTTTTTTTTTTTTTTTTAAATCTGTTAAAATCATGTGCCTGGCTAATCAACAACATCTTATTTTGATTTCTTAAGCATGAAAATTTGATTCTGTGATTAATTCAATTCGTCATCCACAATCTTTTGTAGGACTTGTATGGTAACCAACTGACCGTTCACAAACTTGGGTCATGTGAATTTTATCCATACTTGAGCTAGTCCCTTCACTCCTATTTGACAAATTATCCATACCTTTTTTTTACCGCCAGGTGAAATCTGAAATCTGACTTGATCTTTTTTTTTTTTTTTTTTTTTTTTTTTTTTTTTTTTTTTTTTTTTTTGCACTTGTAGGTCTTCTTCCATTATTCTTTGTTTGACCAAGGAATTTTGAGATCTTATCAATATGGTTCGCATAATTGATTTTTTAGCATCGCTTAAAATTCCATGCTCGAAAATTTTGAGCGACGACGAAGAAGATTCAAATCCTGAAAATAGTCTCCACTTTTCAAAGATCCACCGATGAATATCTTGGAGCCAAAGCACCAAGCAAAGTAGACCCTCCTCATCTCATGGATTGGACTATCGAGTATACATGTGAATTCCTACTTTACATCAAGTAGTTAACCACGTCTCATGCCATTTGTTGCAATCTTCACTTCGCTCGCTTCAAACTCCATCAAATAATGTTCCCACTTTGTTGCATTCAACAACAGCGAAGTTGCTTCGCATCATTCTTTCAAATTTGTTGGTGAATTTTCCTTCGTCGAGTGCTATTGGGAGTGGCTTGAAGATGTGTTGGCAAATAATGAGCAACTACTTTTGAAAGCCAATGTGTATCATGCTTTGTTCGAATCACTCTTCACTTATGATCGCTTCCCCAACGTCATTCATCGTTTCTGTGAACATTGGAGTGCTTCAACAAATATTCTTTTCCTCCCAGCTAGAGAAGAGTCGATTTCTCTTTGGGATTTGAAGTACCTAGGAGGACTTCCTATCCATGGCTCATTTCATGATGAGATGATCCCTTCAACTGGAGATCTTACTGGAGTCGACAGAGGTGGAACTCCCTTCTTACCACAAAGCTACAAATACTTATTTTATGCATACTACAAATATACCAAACGGGTTGACAACAGCTTCACAACAGGGTGAACTTTTGGTTCCATGATCCTATTAGATGTCCTGAGCCTCCTGAAAAAGACTACACCAAAAGAATTGCTCATCCCAAGAAGAATTTCAATCCTTCACGTGTTATTGGCAACAAATTACTGCGAGATGCAAATTAGCAAAAGCCTTTTGAAATTCTATACTTAGAAGATAATCTATGGGAAGAAGTTTATTTGGCTGCTTTGATATCTTGTTGGTTATGCAAGTTTGTACTTCCACATGATCTAGTGAATCTTATTCGTCCAAGCACCTTCAAACTTGCAAGTATGACCGCCTCTGGTGAGATCTTTTCTTTGGCTATTTCTATTTTGACAAGCATTTATAGAGGCCTTCGAGTAATTTTTACTGCTATAACTTTGAAGAGGTGTGAAGTACCATTATCTTCCATTATGTTTATGCTTAGCTAGCTAATCGTTTTGACAAGCACTGTACGCATGATGTTGATGGAGATGCTAAAAGGACTTCCTATAGTGGACAATGAATGGCCAAATATTATAATGAAACTGAAGTCACCAAAATTTTAATGGAAAGGAAAGCTTATTTGGGTCCATCTCGTATCATGAAGAAAGACTTCTTTTTGGAGGATAATGGTAAGTTGTCTTCACATCAAGTGGAGCACCTCATCAATCTTCGTTCAAGCTTCTCAACTTTTCGCTATGAGAACTAATACATCATTGAGTCATACAGCCCTCATAGATTTAGTAGACAGCTGGGTTATTGCCAAGATCTTCCTGGTAATATGGATATGTCCTTTTCAAAAGTATCTTTGGAGACAGTCATACAGCTTTGGGAATCTTGTATTCATCTAGCTAGTGGTGCTAAATTAACTGTTCCTTTAATGAAACTTGATAGTCGTTTTTCATGTACTAAAGCGCATAAGGATTGGTGGAAAGCGGAATGGTCTAAAGTTTTTCCTGAAGATGATATGCCGAATTTAAGATCAATGCCAACATTATTGAAATCTTCAAAGCCTTCTTGTTTGAAGAATTCAAATGTTGAAAAAGGTGGGTGTGTTCCTTTAAATCCTCCCTAAGAATCTGTTGTTGAGAAAGGCAAGAGAGAATCACCAATTATGTTGAAGATAAAATCACAAGTAGCTGTTAATCCTTCTAAAGAAAAGGTATGTAGCACTTCCATAGAGAAAGACTCCTTTATAGAAGCTAGTGATGAATCAAATCCTTCAAATAATGGCATCCCAATTCAAGTTGCAACGACTCCTAATCAATTAGAGGTAGTTGAAGATGGATTGAATTCCCATTCTAGTCAAAAGTGTTCTGGAAGAGATGCTTAATTCATCTCCTTCAAATGAAGAGAAGAATGATTCTGATCATTGTTGGAAGAAAGTAAAGCAAAATAATCAGGCTTCAACGGCACAACAATTTTATGATCTTGATGACCCGGTAAGCTTTTGCTTTCTATTTTTTTTCTTTTTTTCTTCTTCTTCTTCCTTTTTTTAACTTCACGCTTTTGAACTTTACTTTGCAAATTTCTTAATGCAGTTGGGCTTCAACGACGTGATTTGTGATGATGGACCTTGTGCATTGCCTTTAGATAGCATGAGTTCTATACTTGGGCCAGCTTCTTATGACCTCCCTTTTATTACATCGAAGGATCTTAATGAGAATCATCCATTGAAAGAGTCTAGCATTGGTCATTATGAGAGAAAACAACAAGATGCTTATCAAACAAAGAAAGTTGTCATGATACTTATGAAATGTCTGCATTTTATGGTAACGATTTTATGCCAACTGTCACCATAAGTTTCAGTAATGGCCTGGAAGGGGCTAAGAGCTAAAATTGGTCGAACTTCCACATTCACTACAAAAAAAATGCCTTTTTGCGACCGACAAATCGGTCGCAAAATGGCTAATATCGGTCGCTAATTTTACTTAGCGACCGATCTGCGACCGAAATAGTCGGTCGCAAAAACGCTGGTCGCAAAAAAAATTTTGCGACCGATAGACAATCCGTCGCAAATTAGAGACCGATATTATCGGTCGCAAAATTTAAAATCGGTCGCAAATATTTGGTCGTGGTTTAATTGGAAATTCAGTCGCAAATTTGGTCGCAGAAAATCGGTCGCAATGTTTTTAAATCGGTCGCAAATTGGTCGCAAATTGTAAATTCAAAATTTTTACTTTTGGTATCAAATCGGTCGCAAAATTGGAAAAAAAAATAAAAAAAATTAATTAATTATTATGAAACCAAAATTTTTCCGCACCTGTGAAAATTGACATATATACATATATATCACACACGCAATTCAAGAACAATATAAAAATGTAATTTTTATTGTACTGAACAAATTAAAATATCAAATTACAAATGAAAAACTAAAAAGGTCCAAAATCAAATCTATGCTGCTGCTCATCTGCAGGATCCGATGTCGGATCTCCCGATGTCAGATCGCCGAGAGGAGTACCTGCTGGATGTGATGTAGCGCCAGGAGGGGTGACCAAGGTATCGTCTGCAGCATCGGGATCAGGAGCCGGTAGTGGCTGCTGCTGAGACGTCGAAACATGTCGGTCTGTAGCAGGCGCAGGATCAGAGGAAGAAGTACCAGCACGGGGCTCACCGGACAGCCGCATCACATGCGCTCTAAGCTCTGCAATCTGTCTCTGCTGATCAGCAAGCTGAGCCCGTATATCATCATCATAGTGCGAGTCAGTGTGCTCGGGCTGTGGTGCTGCGCTGGCTGTAGAAGCTTGAGCTGCTGAGCCGCAGTAAAACTGTGATGCCTGAGACCCGATGCCGTATACCTTCCTCTTCTTCTCGCCCCCTACAGCCTCGAGATAAAGCGATATCTCGTCAATTCTTGACTCAGCTTCGAATTCATCGGTCTGAGAAGTAACAATACGCTCCCGAGCTGTAGTATAGTTCTCCTGAAAACAAAAAATTAATTAATCAATGCAATTGCAAGCTTTATTATATTGAACTTTGTACATCTTCGCAATTATTAGATGGTAAATGTAAATATTATTAATTATTACTTACATTGACGCTCAATGCACCTCTATCGACAAACGTATTATGATCGTGGTCCTTCGTGTGAGTGTATGTAAACACCTCCATCGGTGTGGGCTCACGACCTAATTCTTTAGCCTGTAATGAATTTTTATGCATGATATGTTAATATATATAGTGTCCTTTCATTAAACATCAGTTTCTTGTAAAGGGACTAGTTCACTTACTAATAATCGAGCTGTCTCTATAGCAGATATAGATCCGCCTGTGTGTCGCGAAGGTCCTGCTCCATCACCGCCAGTCTCACTGCGCCTGTTTTGTGCAAATATCTCCCGCTTTCTCTTGAATGCAGGATCCTCCCAAGCCTTTTGCCAGCTCTCCCATATCTCCTGAGACACGCACTGCTGCTTCTTACCGCTTTTTCTCATCCTATAGGTGAAGTCAGCATATCGATCGGCGCATATCTTCTCCCATGCTACTTTTAGCATAGCCGTAATGGCCTCGTCCCATATGAAATGTTTCTGCAAAAAAATGAAATATAGCGTTTCAACACTAAGGATGTATCTTGAATTCTAAACATTGAATGATGATATAACTTAAACCAAAGAGTACCTGGAACTCCTCCCAATAAAAGTCTCTCGCCTCTTGTGGTACGGCATCCCGTGTGTATCCTTCTTTATGTAGCTGTAGCTTGATTATCTTCAAAATTTGCCTCACTGCTCGAGAAGATGGATATATGCTGAAAAGAAAAAAACACTAGTGAAATATAATTACACGAAAGCATCACAATCTGAACAAAATATGCCTGCAGAAAATTTGAATAAGTACTTACTGTCCCGCTACCAAACTGAGGGTGATACGTGGATCTGATGAAGCTGCAAAAGAAGTGACAAATGTTATAAATTTTTAGATAATTAATATATAATTAAAATGACAGTTATGACATTTATGATTATTACCTTGCACAGTAGGTGACTGTGCAGCTGGTGGAGTCTGTACTGGTCCAGAAGAGGAAGGAGCAGAAGAGGAAGGAGCAGAAGGCTGTGATGGCGGCAGTACTGGATGCTGAGCAGAGGATGAAGCCCCAGACGTACCTGAAGAAGGCTGTGATGGCGGCAGTACTGGACGCTGAGCAGATGACGAAGCCCCAGACGTACCTGAAGAAGGATGTGATGGCGGCAGTACTGGTCGCTGAGCAGATGACGAAGCCCCAGACGTACCTGACGAAGGATGAGGGATCGACCCTTCTCGTCCACGGGCACTGTGTCCAAGGCCACGACCTCCAAGCGAACCACTACCGGACGCGTCAGAATCAAATGCTCTACCTCTAGCCATCTGTACTGCAGATATCAGAACCTAGATAAAATGAATTTATACAATTATATGAATTGTGGAACATGTGGTAAATATGAGTAAAGAAAGTTAATACCATTGAAATTCTTCATTAATAATATTAATTATATATACAAATATGAATTTGTAATAGTAAAACTGCTCTAAGTTTTAAGTGTCTTCAATATCATCTGCTTCCTCCTCCTCTTCATCAGCTTCCTCTTCTTCATATTCGTCTTCTGAGGTACCCATGATGATTTGATCTTCTTCCTCTTCATCATCTGATGCTCCTATTTCAACATAAGATCGACTTTCATCATCCAGTCTATCTGTTAAATCTTCAACAACTTGCATCGGTTGCGTTTCAACCCTAACTTCTTGAAATGGCTCCGATACTGCGAGTGAAGCAGATTGTTTAGTTTCAAGTGCATGAACAACTGATCTAGCCTTGATTTTACACACTGCCATCCAATCGCATCGGTCTCGTTTAAACGATGGATATGGGACATAGTACACCTGTGCAGCTTGCATTGCCAACACAAAAGGTTCATACTTTGTATATCTTCTTCTTTGATTAATATCTACCAGATTATACTTAGGATGAACCTTCGTGCCAATGTTTGGCGTAGGATCAAACCATTCACATTTGAATAAGATTGTGCACTTCATAGGTAGGCCTGGATATTCTAACTCCAAAACCTCAACCAATTTCCCATAAAAATCGTTTGACACATCACTGTAGTTTGATCCCTTTATGCACACACCGCTGTTCATTGTCTTTCTGCTTCTCCCATAACCCTCATGTGAAACTTGTAACCGTTTACAAAGTAGCCAGAGTAGGCATTAGCAACTGGTAATGGCCCCTTTGCCAGATCCGTAATAAATCTGTTACGGATATCGATTCCCGAGCTTCGAGCCTATGGGAAATAGCAATGAAATGAGTGAGATTTAATAAATGTACATTCCATGTTCTGTACATTGAAAGTAACTTACATAATATTTGAACCATTCTGCAAATTCGGTGTCCAGCTTTGCATCAACTGCAGTATCAGTCAAATTAGGATTTTGAAGCCGCAATAGATTGATATATTTCCTATTTATCAACGAACCAAATTAGCATAAGTATGATTTAACAACTGTTTACAAAGTTTAGACTGTTTACATTATTTATACTTACTGTACATATGGTGTGATCTCTTCGCAATTCAATAAAATATAGGTTTGAGCCGCTTGTATCTCTGCATCAGTCAATTGTCTTTTTTTTTATTTACCAATCGTACGCCCAGGATAGGTGAAAATTTTTAGATTTCCTTCAAACTCAGATTGTACGCGATCTCCTCCGTCATCGTTACGTGGCACTCTCCGAAGCTTGGTGAAAATATGTTGGTCAAAATAGTGTGAACAGAAAGTGGAAGCTTCTTCCACCAAATATGCATTGCAAATGGATCCCTTGACCTTTGCCTTATTGCGCACATTCTTTTTAATTTTCTGCAGGTGTCTGTGATTGTACAATTAATGCCAATATATAAGTATAAGTTGAAATAAATGATGTAATCATTAGAATGAGATGTTAGTGAATCACCTCTCAAATGGATACATCCATCGATATTGTACCGGTCCAGCTAAACGACATTCATAGGGCAAATGAACCGGCAGATGTTCCATAGAATCAAAGAAGTCGGGTGGAAAAATTCGCTCCAACTTGCACATCACAACTGGGATTTCTCGCGCTAATTGGTCCATATCATCGCATCGGATAACAGTCATCGTTAATTCCTTGAAAAAGAGACTCAATTCTGTCATTGCTTCCCAAATTTTTCCTGGTAATAATTCCCGGAATGCCACAGGGATCAATCTTTGCATGAAAACATGGCAGTCATGGCTTTTCATGCCAAACAATCTGTACTTCCTCATGTCCACACATCTACCCATATTTGAACAGTAGCCATCTGGAAACCTTAATGATCGTAACCATTCGCACAATAATTGTCTTTGGGGTTTATCTAAACAATAACATGCCTTCGGAAACTTACCAGTAATCACAGATTGCTCGAGTTCTGGTCGACGACAAATTTCCTTCATGTCTGCTCTCGCTTTTGCATTATCTTTGGTTTTCCCTTCAATGTTCATGACAGTGTTGAACAGATTTTCGAACACATTTTTTTCTATGTGCATGACATCAAGGTTATGACGGATAAGAAGTGAACTCCAGTATGGCAAATCCCAGAAGATGCTTCGCTTTTTCCACCCGCTATTCCTGCCAATTCTTGTATTTACCTCATCTGCACCCAACTCTGTAACTTTCATAAGCCCCAGATCTTCAATTTCTTGTAATATTTCTACTCCAGACTTCACAGGTGGAGGGGGTTCAACAATAGTCATGTTCTTTCTAAAGCATTGTCGATTTCTCCTCCAAGGGTGAGATTCTGGTAAGAATTTGCGATGACAATCAAACCAACATTGTTTACCTCCATTCTTTTGTGTAAATGCATTAGTGTTTTCCATGCAATGAGGACAAGCCAATTTGCCAGCCGTACTCCACCCAGATAACATTCCAAATGCTGGAAAATCACTGATGGTCCAAAGCAAAGCAGCTCGTAGTATGAAATTCTGATTGGTCGAAATATCGAATGTTTCAACCCCATATTCCCATAAATAATTAAGTTCGGCAATCAAAGGCTGCAGAAACACATCAATTTTATGTTTTGGATTAGTAGGCCCAGGAACAATAACACACAAAAACATATATTCATCTTTCATACACATTGACGGTGGTAGATTATATGGTGTCACAATGACAGGCCATGATGAATATTGTTGTCCTGATTGGCCAAACGGCTGAAACCCATCAATACAAAGCCCCAATCTCACATTTCTCATATCAGCAGCAAACACAGGATAAATGTTATCAAAATGTTTCCACGCTTCTGAGTCTGACGGATGAGTCATTATACCATCATCATATTCATGCAAAGCATGCCATGTCATGTGTTCAGTTGTCGCCTTAGATGCATATAACCTTTGAAGGCGAGGAACAAGAGGGAAATAATACATCTTCTTAAAAGCCTTCTCTCTTTGTACTCTACCAGTCCCTTGACCCCGCCGTTGATATCTTGGAAGATTACAAAACTTGCATTCTCTGAATTCCGGGTCAACACCCCAGAATATCATACAATTATTACGACAGCAATCAATCTTTTCTACCGGTAGTCCCAATCCCCGAACTAATTTTTTTGTCCGATAAAAATTATCAACCATTGAATGGCCTTCAGGCAACATTTCCTTTGATAACTGCACAAAATCATCGTAACACCTTTCTGAAAAATGGTGCTCCGCTTTCATGTGTAGCAATCGTGCAACAACAGACAGAACTGAATGATTCTTGCATCCAGGCCACAGTTCACTGTTAGCTGCACTTAGCATGTCAAACAATTGTTGTGCTGCTACGTTTGGCGATTCCTCCATATTATCCCAAGCACATTGTACTCTACTCGCATCGATTACCATATCATTGCATTGATTACCATACAGAAATTGATAAGGCTGAACTTTTAAACTTACCGGAATGGAGTGGCCTGACCCACTGGCAACTCGAGCTTCACCATGATGTATCCATTCGTAATAATTTTCCACGAACCCATTTTTGCACAAATGAAGTCTCACTGTATCGATGTCTAAGAAGGCTCGATTTCGACACTTCTTGTGATTACATGGACACCTCAACTTATTACCATCCATAAAATTGGGATTACCAGCTGCAAACTGTATAAACGCCTCCAATCCTTGCAGGAACTCTTGTCTTAATATCCCATTGACCTCGAACCTCCAGTACATCCAATCTCTATTATTTTGCATTTTTTGACCTAATTAACAATGTGTTTATGAAGGGTAAATTATGTGTAATTGCATTAGTATAAACCACCTTTAAAACATGCCACTAATGTAATGTTCAATTTACACTTATAACTAACTAAGGTTATTTCTATAATAAGGGTACCTATATATAAATGTAAAATCACTAAGTTCATTTATTACCTTTACCCTAATAAAGGTAAGTGTACGATTCCACATATTGAATTTTTTTGAAAAAAATTCGGCAGCACTTCGGCACAACTTAATGAAATCTCAAATATAAAAACACTTCAATAAACACTCCTATATCATACCAACATTCTCCAAAAGCAAAATGGCCACTACTAGGCCTCCAACCAAACCAAACGCATCATTCATTTAAAAAAAAAATTAAAAATAATAACAACAATAAGTCACAACTACCAGTAAATTTTGCTCAATCATTAATCAATTAATCAAACCCAAAAAGCAATAAATAATATTAATTGCTTAAGCAAGCTAAAAACAATTAATTCTTCTTAACACACCAATTATTGCATTGATTTGGTATTTATTTATTATTTTATAAAATTAAAAAAGATGTAAAAATTTTAGTTCAATAGTATTGGAAAAGAAGGGTGACCCACATGCTCCAAATTATCCAAAATTATAATATTTGTTTATGCAATAAGATGCAATTTGTTTGGACTTGGACGAAGTAAGTGTCTTTTTCTTCTTTTTTTTTTTCAAACATTTTCTTTTTCTTTTTCTTTTTTTTCGAAATATTTCCTTTTTTCTTTTTCTTTTTTTTTTTATTTCCATTCTAATAATAATAAAATAATAATAATATTATTATTATTATTATTATTCACTAGAAAACTAGTTTAGGGTAAAGTTACAGTTAGTCTTCCTCTTAGATTGCTAAGGAAGATAGGATAATAATAAGCAATGCTTGCCTATGCTTCAGAATTGTAGTTTCTTCTCATCTCCTGTGGAAAATCCAGGGGCATGTTTGGTTTATCTCACATAAGGAGTGGATGAAATAAATGTCTAAATCCAAAGAATCTGCTTGTTTTTAAGTAACTAAATAAGAATTTGTTGGTTATATTAAGTATTATGTCTGAACTCTACATATCATTGCAATATAAACTTAAATTATTCAAATATAAAATACATATAAAACAAAAATTGCAGATTATTTTTTAAACCAAACCAATGGGATCAATTCTAAGAACTGCATCACATTTCCAATTTCGGATTAAACCAAATGTGTCCTAAGAGTATATATAAGGATTCTCGTTCTTGTATTAGTGAAAATGGAATTAATTACCATAGAAGAACCATGCTACAATGGAGTGCCAGGAATCAAAATAAGTAATTGCAGAGATTACAGAATTCAACAATTAATTGAAAATCTAGATTCTTCTATGACAGGCCTTTTGTTATCAGCAGACAGCAACCAAGAAATGCATGACCTAGCACTTAAATATCTCATACGATGTCCATATGAACTAAAAGGTACAAAGATACATCTGATGCCATTTACGATTTGAAAATTATATAAAATGAGAACCCATATCACTGAATAGACACACATCCATTTTCTATTAAATATTATTCTTTGGCTATACTTTTTCATTCTTCAAACATGCATCAGTTGAAATTAGCAGTAAAAAGTCAAGAACGGATTTTTTTTTTTTTAAAAGTAAAAATGGTGATTAGCTATTTTGCCTGAGCACTACTGAAAAATTTAGGGTCTATTATTTTCAACAGGATCATAATGAAGTTTTAAAACTGAGTAATTCATGTAGGCAACCCTAACTAGTTTGTGTTCTTCTTGTACTGAAGCTATGATGTTACAAAAATCGTTTACAGAATTCTAATGTAGCTTCTTATAAATATTCTATTTTTTCACCTAATTTTTCCTCAAACGATCATAAAATTTGTGTTTTATTTAAAATATATACAAATAAGTCGCAAATAAAAAAAATTTAAAGG
Source organism: Jatropha curcas (assembly GCF_041381405.1). Classification (NCBI taxonomy): domain Eukaryota; kingdom Viridiplantae; phylum Streptophyta; class Magnoliopsida; order Malpighiales; family Euphorbiaceae; genus Jatropha; species Jatropha curcas. Next base: position 22,473,138 of record NC_143152.1, on the reverse strand, counting down.
AACAGAAATCGCAAAATACCTCAAATTATGTCGAAGAAGACGGGTGGAGTGAGGCGGGCTGGTGTGGCGTGAGGAGGTACTGCAACGGCGTCAGGAGGGCTGGTGTGGCGTGAGGAGGGGCTGGAGCGGCCTGCGAACAAAGGAGAGGAGAGGAGGAGAAGAAGAAAGAAAGAAGAAGAAAGAAGAAGGACGCGTTTAAAGCCCTAACAATTGCGACTGACAAGTTGGTCGCAAATTCATTATTATCGGTCGCAATTTTTTACACTGCGACGTTGTTTTAATTCACAGATAATTTGCGACCGATTTGCGACTAACACTTTCGGTCGCAAATATTCGATCTCAAATCTGTCTCATATCGGTCGCAAAAATTATACCAAATTTTGAACAGCGCAATTTTGCGACGGAATAACCCGTAGTCTCAAATCGGTCGCAAATCTGTCGCAGAGTAGTCGCAATATGAGAAACAAAATCGCGGGAAAATTTACCGCTAAAAATTTGCGACTGAATGTTCTTGTGTATCAAATTGGTCGCAAATTTGCGACCGATATTTGTCGGTTGCAAATATCGGTCGTAAATTAGCGTTTTTTTTGTAGTGATTATAGGTTCCTTCTCTTACTGAACAAGCTCATATAATTTTTTATGGTATAAAAAAGTAGAAGGATTTGACACCACTGTCTTAAGAGAGCAATTCGCAAGCTACCTTCAACTTGAAATGATTTCTTGTAGTTGAAATCATCTTTTTCTTCAAGCGTTTCATTAGAATTTCACTAAAGAAATTAGAGAAGTTAAAAGGGCAACTGGGCGATTCTTTGAGTCTTCAGAAAGAAGTCATTGCCAATTCTTCATTTATAGAAGATGAACTTATCAAAATTGAGGAAGAATTAACAAGGTTAACTTCAAGGAAGAAAGTACTTGAATCCTCCTTAAAAAGGATGAAAAGTGATCTCTTGGAAAAACAAAGCATGGTTTCAAAAATCCGTGAAAAAATATCCAAAGTTGAAGCTATGCCAATTCGCAATGCAGAAGATGATCAATCTCTTTCTACGTTAACAAAAGCTACTTTTTGATAAGCATAATGAGTTGGAGCAGCTTGAATGGAATCCATAGAAGCTTTTCCTTTTTCCTTTATTCTTTTTAGACTTTGCTTAATCATTCTCTCTCTCTCTTTTTTTTTTTAATGTAATCAAATTCTTCAGTTATCAATAAAATTTGATTTCATTAATCACTTATCATGCTTATCCTTTTTGCTCAACCTTGAATTTCATTTTTTTTTTTTTTTTGCAACTGTACTTAACAAAATACTAAGTTGCCTACGTACCTTCTTTTAGAAGAATCAAGTCATAACGTAGTTCAAATAAATCTTTTTTTTTTTTTTGAGATTTTTTTATGTGACTGAACTTAGTGCAATACTAAGCTGCCTACATACTCTCTTTTGAAAGGGTCAAGTCATAACATAGTTCAAGTACAAGATTTTTTTTCTTTTTTTTTGTTAGTCATTAACAATTTTAGCTCGTGCAGGCCGGGAGCACTGTCGAGCTTCTAGGCATAGTATCTCTTCAAAAACTTGTTGTTGATTGGCCCGATTTGCACTCCATCTTGATCAATTATCTTGTATGCTCCATTCGAGTAGACTTCTTAAACTACATATGGTCTGTCCCAGTTTGAGAGGAACTTATTACCCATATGCCACGATATGATTATTGGTCTTCCTACTACTAAAACCAAATCACCAACTTCAAAAGAGCGGATTCTCACCTTCTTGTTAAAAGCTTTGCACATTCAAGATTGATAACACTCCAAATGTTGTTGCGCTTCAAATCATTTTTCATTTAGAGCTACTAACTCTTGTAGGCAAAGCCGAGCATTGTCTTCATTAGAGAGACCTTCTTGAATAGCAATTCTTAAGGATGAAATTTGTTGTTTGAGAGGAAGAATAGCTTCTACACCATAAACAAGCAAATATGGAGTTGCTTGAGTTGATGTTCTATATGTAGTTCAATAAGCCCATAAGGCTTCCCCTAGTCTTTCATGCCAATCCTTTTTTATCGATTAACTATCTTTTTGAGAAGTTTGCCCAAAGTCTCGTTGAACACCTTTGCAAGCCTGTTTGCT